>NC_072739.1:36560770-36640255 GCF_026930045.1 Uloborus diversus
GGTTCCGGTGTGATTCCTGGGCGTGCACAAGTTTGTGTTCCGGTATTTGAAAAGGTTCTTCTAGAACTAAGCAAGCCTATCGGCCGGTGAATGATAGAACTGTTTGATGAATCTACAAATTCGATTACCCTTGGTCAAGAATTCTTCAGCAATGTAAACATGCGCATTTAGCGCAGGAAGGTGACATTTTACAATTTTTCTAAAATGTTTCGCGTTTTTCTAAAAGTGTTTATTTAACAATTTAACTTTGAAATTTCTGTGATTATTGGGGGGTTTTACAATCTAAATTATTTTTGGTATTTAACAAATGTTTATTGTTGTATACTGTGATATTTTAATAAATGTTATTTATTTAAAATTACTTTGAGTATGTTTTATTTCTTACTGGCAGACTGCACGGCTTTTTGATGTTGGGGTTCTGTAAACCTTTTATTTAGTTCTATGAACTTAAGGTAAAGACACATTACCCAACACTGTTGTTGCACCATACCCCTACGTCCGAGGAGCCGTGAGGTCTGAGCCGCATTGTCTTCCAGAAGGGACTCAGGAATTTGTGACCCTATAAATTTCGATCAAGGTCTAAACACTCCTCAACATCGGAGAAAGGATAAGAACAGGACTTGCTCCTACCCATTCAGGTCTGCCCGATAACAAACAAGGTCAAACAGGACGAGTCCCAAGGGGAGGACGAAACGGAAGAAGATTACTCAGGGAAGATTTGGACAATGGACGCCGCAAAGTACAACAATCACGAACCCTCTTTGCCTGACGAAGAGGTTGGGCTCGGACACTGAGTGCGGAGGCAGGTACAAATGTTCCAGGCTCCACCCACCGCCGTCGTGATGACGTGCGAAATATCCGCAGTGTGAGATCCTCTCAGACTCCGCCTTCCAGTCATTGAGGGGGAGGGTAACGTTCCACTCTGAAGTCTTTTCGCATTTGCTCGAAATAAAAATCATAGGATGGAAACGTGGTATGTCTGCACTTGTGCATTCGAGACGTTATTGGAACCATGCGCTTATACTAAAGGAAGTTTGAAAGGTATTGTTTTACAACTTCGGGATGACGCCTCGGTTCCTGTTGTTGCACTATACCCCGACGTCCTAGGAGCAGTGCGGTCCGAGCTGCACTGTCTTCCAGGAGGGACTCGGGTATTTGTGACCCTATAAATTTCGATCAAGGTCTAAACACTCCTCAACATCGGAGAAAGGATAAGAAAAGGACTTGGTCCTACCCATTCAGGTCTGCCCGATAACAAACAAGGTCAAACAGGACGAGTTCCAAGAGGAGGACCAAACGGAAGAAGATTACTCAAGGAAGATTTGGACAATGGACGCCGCCAAGTACAACAATCACGAACCCTCTTTGCCTGACGAAGAGGTTGGGCTCGGACACTGAGTGCGGAGGCAGGTACAAATGTTCCAGGCTCCACCCACCGCCGTCGTGATGACGTGCGAAATATCCGCAGTGTGAGATCCTCTCAGAGTCCGCCTTCCAGTCATTGAGGGAGAGGGTAACGTTCCACTCTGAAGTCTTTTCGCATTTGCTCGAAATGAAAATCATAGGATGGAAACGTGGTATGTCTGCACTTGTCATTCGAGACGTTATTGGAACCATGCGCTTATACTAAAGGAAGTTTGAAAGTTATTGTTTTACAACTTCGGGATGACGCCTCGGTTCCTGCTGTTGCACTATACCCCGACGTCGTGCTAAAACTACTGTGGGACAAAAGCTGCCAAGCGATTGGGAAGTGAAGAAAGAAACTTTCTTGAGGTACGTTCGTGAAAAAATTGAGGGAAATCAACTTCTTCCCTCACAAGTGTTTAATATGGACGAAGTACCCCTTAGCTTCGACTGTCCACCCAATAAGACCGTGGATCGAACAGGGGTTCAAACGGTGTCCATCACGACTACAGGCCACGAGAAAACCGCCTTCACGTGCGTCTTGGCTTGTGCAGCTAACGGCGATAAGTTAAAGCCGCTCCTTATCTTCAAGCGGAAAACTCTTCCAAAAGGGAATTTCCCTTCCGGCGTAGAGATCTGCGCAAATGATAAAGGGTGGATGTGCGAAGACGTCATGCATCGGTGGCTTGAAAGAGTGTATCAGCGCCGGAAAGGTTCCTTTTTTCAACCCAAGGGGTTGCTAATAATGGACTCAATGCGCTCCCACGTAATGGACTCTGTTAAAACCCATTGCAAGAAACTTTCAACAAGTTTAGGCATAATCCCTGGCGGGTTGACAAAAATTCTGCAACCTCTAGACATTTCAGTGAATAAAGCTTTTAAGGGTGAAATTCGAAAGCAGTGGGAGAAATGGATGAGCGATGGCCTCCATACTTTCACAAAAAGCGGGAAGATGCGTTCCGCAACATATGAGGAAGTTGCCCAATGGGTAAACAATGCCTGGAATGCTGTTAAAGTATCGGCGATCCTGTCGGGGTTTACCGCGGCAGGAATTTATGAGAAAAGCTCGTCCTCATCAAGTGTTCAAAACGATGGTGATGAAAGTGATGAGGATTTAGATGATTGTGACATTGAATGATGAACTGTTCTGTAATTATCTTTTTGTGACTGACAGTGAAGAGTCAGACTTTGAAGGATTTTGACGATTATGATTAATATTTATTTATAGTTTTGTATTTATTTTATGATTTATTGATTGCTTTATATGTAATAAATGTTCTCTTTCGATATTTCACTGTTTCATTCAGTTTTTGCTTAGTTGTGATTAACTTATATGGATAAAAAGTAGGTTGTCGATTTTTTTTTTTTTTTGTTTAATATGATACGTTCTTATCATCCAAAACTTATTAATTATTTACTTTTTGTATCATTTTGTTGCAAAAGCGTGTTTTTTCTAGTTTTTTATATTGTCTAAAGTGTCTTAATAATAACATAATCACATGGTTCACGGCAATTTTAGCCGCGGCGATTACGGTGATGCGGCGATTCTGAGCATTTTTCTTCCAACCGATAGACTTTTTGGGGGGGTGCGGCGATTACGCCGATGCGGCGTTTCTTCCGGAAATTACGGTACAACAATCACGAACCCTCTTTGCCTGACGAAGAGGTTGGGCTCGGACACTGAGTGCGGAGGCAGGTACAAATGTTCCAGGCTCCAGCCACCGCCGTCGTGATGACGTGCGAAATATCCGCAGTGTGAGATCCTCTCAGAGTCCGCCTTCCAGTCATTGAGGGGGAGGGTAACGTTCCACTCTGAAGTCTTTTCGCATTTGCTCGAAATGAAAATCATAGGATGGAAACGTGGTATGTCTGCACTTGTGCATTCGAGACGTTATTGGAACCATGCGCTTATACTAAAGTAAGTTTGAAAGGTATTGTTTTACAACTTCGGGATGACGCCTCGGTTCCTGTTGTTGCACTATACCCCGACGTCCTAGGCGCAGTGCGGTCCGAGCTGCACTGTCTTCCAGGAGGGACTCGGGTATTTGTGACCCTATAAATTTCGATCAAGGTCTAAACACTCCTCAACATCGGAGAAAGGATAAGAAAAGGACTTGCTCCTACCCATTCAGGTCTGCCCGATAACAAACAAGGTCAATCAGGACGAGTTCCAAGAGGAGGACCAAACGGAAGAAGATTACTCAAGGAAGATTTGGACAATGGATGCCGCCAAGTACAACAATCACGAACCCTCTTTGCCTGACGAAGAGGTTGGGCTCGGACACTGAGTGCGGAGGCAGGTACAAATGTTCCAGGCTCCACCCACCGCCGTCGTGATGACGTGCGAAATATCCGCAGTGTGAGATCCTCTCAGAGTCCGCCTTCCAGTCATTGAGGGGGAGGGTAACGTTCCACTCTGAAGTCTTTTCGCATTTGCTCGAAATGAAAATCATAGGATGGAAACGTGGTATGTCTGCACTTGTGCATTCGAGACGTTATTGGAACCATGCGCTTATACTAAAGGAAGTTTGAAAGGTATTGTTTTACAACTTCGGGATGACGCCTCGGTTCCTGCTGTTGCACTATACCCCGACGTCCTAGGAGCAGTGCGGTCCGAGCTGCACTGTCTTCCAGAAGGGACTCGGGTATTTGTGACCCTATAAATTTCGATCAAGGTCTAAACCCTCCTCAACATCGGAGAAAGGATAAGAAAGGGACTTGCTCCTACCCATTCAGGTCTGCCCGATAACAAACAAGGTCAAACAGGACGAGTTCCAAGAGGAGGACGAAACGGAAGAAGATTACTCAAGGAAGATTTGGACAATGGACGCCGCCAAGTACCGTAATTTCCGGTAGACGCACCGCGGCGCTTACGTGTTTAAAAGTTAAATTTTTTGAAGTGCGGCGTTTCTGCGAATGCGGCGATTGTGATCAACATTTTTTTTTCACGCCGCTCAGTTTATCATTCAGCCATTCTCCCCTCCCGTTTCTAAATCGCTAACGCAAGCACGATTCCGTCGTTCAAGGACGAAAAACACGGATCTCAACGTTTCCCTGCACTTGGCATCTTGCCATCCTCGCCAAACAAGCTGGCCATCTAAAATTTCTTAACTGCTACTTCGACCGGATATTTTGCAAAATTTGAAGATCTTTTTCTATTACCAGTTTAGAAACAAATAATCTTAAGTATTTTTTTATACTAAAAAACTGTTCAAAGCGAGCCGTTTATTATTTTTAAATTATTTAACGCACGACGTTGTATATGCCTTGACCTTGTATATGCCTTGCGCTAATTTTCTGGAATTTTGGTTCTGAAGAATCTGGCAACACTGCGGAAACTTGTTGAACTTGTCTAGACAATAGGCATAGTTATTTCCGCAATTGCGACACGTGCAACGTTGTTAGCATAAAATATTATTTTATTTTATTTAGTTTTTATTCTCGGTCCACAGCCGATAATTTAAAGAAAATAATTTAAAGTTAAGTGTACCTACTTTAAGCCCAGTCTGGTAAAAGTAGAACCTGTCAACTAGTTGGTGCTAACACTTCAATCGACGATTCCCCCACGCCATAATTAATGGCGACTGTTTACTGAAACCATCTGAGATTGCATGTCTCGATGTGTCGATTCAGAAAAGTTGAGTTGTCACCTGATCGACTCGAATTAATTCCACTTGTTGATCGCACGTGCTATGGAGAGGAGTACGAATATTCGCGGTAGTGGAATATGCAAATGAGTGATGGTCGAAGTAGAAGTTAGTGTGGTGACGTCATCGAGGCATGGAATCTCATTGGTTGATAAAACATATATATTGTGGTGAGTGGCAGCAAGCGGGGGCTCTCTCGTTTTTCTTCTTTCAACGATCCCCAGTGGTTGGTTCTGATCGTGAAGCCTAGTCCGGCTCACGTGTGGGGGGTTTTTCCCCGCGACGCTAGCGGGGGTTTTTGTGGTATGTGATGTTTAATCTTCCAAGTCCTGGAATTAGTGAGTCCAGGTGAAGAACCTGTTGTGTTGTGTCCGGCCAATTAAAATGTCGGGGATGTGAGTTCCACGTGTCTACCTGTGATGTTTACCGATCTACGTATTGTGTAATGTTGCCTGTTCAGTCCGGACATTCCTGAAGTGTGATTCGGCGGACCTTTTGTGCGTTTTCTACCTGATCCTTCGGAGTGGCAAGTGACTGCATCGACATCTTGGTGACATTTTTCTTTATATTCTGGAACCACTTTTGTTATGATATTTTGGGGGTGTATTTTATGGGGATGTTATTCTAGTCATATTTAATAAATGTATTTTTCTGAAACATGTTTTTTGCTTGTCTCCAACTTGACATTACACGGCCAGTTAATGTTGGCTTAGTTTAAATATCTTAACTTCTGGATTTTAAACTTAACTTTAATTTATGCCAACAAAGTGGTAGCAGAGCGTGGTTGAATGTCATTTTGGTTGGAGACAAATTTGCAAAAGTTTTCAGAATAATGGAAAGGGACTATCGAAACATTAAGAAACTTAACTCCTGCAATTGGGCAACATGGTCGAAAAATATGAAAATGGTACTGATAGAAAGAGATTTATGGGAATTAACCCAAACAAAATTAGAAGAAGGTATTTCGGCAGAAATAAAGAAACGGAGGGGCCAAGCAGTGGCGATTATTTACCTCAACATAGAGGATGAGTTAAAACAACTAATAGATGATTTAGACGATCCATATGCTGTATGGACGTCATTGAAATTGAATTTTGAACCTCCGTCTTTAGCCCGTGTTGCCGGATTGTGGGAGGAGTTTTTTTCTAGCAGAATTAATGAAAAAGAAACTATTGGAATGTTCGCAGCTCGATTGAAGTGTTTGCTCCGACAGTTGGAGGAGAATGGCTATAAAATGGATGAGAAATTAAAGGGATTTCAACTAATACGTAGTTTAGATCAAAATTTTAGGGGAATAGTACAAAATATTTATAGATGGGATGAAAGTAAATTTAACTTTTCAAATGTTTTGGATGAACTTTTAGCAGAAGAGGGGAGATTAAAATTTTTAGGAAATGAAAATTTTGGAAATAGTAGTTCAAGTGTTAATGCTTTTTCAGTTCAGAATAAACACCAGACTGGGCGGAAAGTTGAAAATGTAAATAAATTTGAAACGAGAGTTTGCTTCACATGTGGGAAAAAGGGGCATATTTCGGCTCGGTGTTGGAGCAGAAAACCAACTAATCAAAATAAAGGTAATCGTAATTTTGTCAAACAAAGTAATCCCCCTAAGGCTGGAATGTTTTGCACCATCAGTAAAATATCAGGAGTGCAGGCCAACAACACAAATTTGAAGGAGGAAATACCAGTATTTTTACTGGATACAGGTGCCACGGCACATTTCTGTAAAGATAGGGACTTGTTTTGTGAATTGAGGCCTGTTAAAAATACAAAAATGGAAGTAGCTGTGGGCAATGTAAATAGTCAAGTCGAGGGGGTAGGGAAAATTGTTTTCGAAATTAAAACAGATGGTAAGCTAGTAACCATCACATTGAATGAGGTCTATTATGCTCCAACACTTAGACGAAATTTGCTTTCCGGATCCAGGATAGACAGTCTTGGTTTTTCATTAAGGTGGTATCCTGGTAAAATATGTATTTTTAATAATGATGGTATCAAACTTTTTTCTGCATTTTTAATTGATAAATTGTATTTTGTAAAACCCACTTCATTTTTAAGTAATCAAAGTAGTGACTCACCACCAAATGTAAATGTAACCGAGGTCAAAGGATTAGACCTGGAGTTGTGGCATGAACGGTTTTGCCATATTAATTATGACAGTATCTTGGAAACTGAAAAGAAGAACTGTGTCAAAGGACTTAATATAAAAAGTAGAAACCGGCCAGATTGTGAGCCTTGTATTATTGCAAAGAAAAGAAGGTGTTCATTTAAGCCCACTCCAGGGATAAGGTCTAAAAGACAACTTGAGCTTCTTTTCATGGATCTAGCAGGGCCATTTCCGGTGGAGTCACTAGGGGGGAAAAGATATATTTTTTCCATAATTGATGATTTCTCAAGGAAGTCCACTATTTACTTTCTAAAGTCAAAAGATGAAGCTTTTGGATATTTCCTTAGATACCAGAGGCATGTAGAGAGAGCCCTCAACAAGAAAATTTTGGCCATAAGGTCTGATAATGGGAGGGAATTCACAAATTCTAATTTTGAGACCCACTTAATTAAAGAAGGCATCAGCATAGAAAGAACCAACCCTTATACTCCCGAACAGAACGGGGTAGTAGAAAGATACAATTTGACATTAATGAATGGGGTTAGGGCAATGCTGAAAGACTCTGGACTAAGGGAAGAATTTTGGGCGGAAGCCGCCTTATGCTTTAATTATGTTAGGAATAGAACAGTCCTAAAAGAAAGGGGGAAAACCCCATTTGAGCTGTTCTGGGGAAACAGGCCTTCAGTAAGGCATTTCCGGAGGTTTGGATGTATTGCCTACAGAGGCATGCAAAAACAAAACCTAAAGAAATTTGACTCGAGAAGTAAGAAAGGCATAATGGTGGGCTACGCAACCCAAGCAAAAGGGTACAGAATTTGGGACCCAGAGCTAAAGAAAATTTTTGAAACTATTAATGTGGTCTTCAGGGAAAATTTAATTTGGGGGAAATCAAACTTGAATGGGAATGTAGACAATGATGATGATTATTCTTTTATTAAACCTATTAGTGAAGTTCTCTTAGATAAAGAGATAGATGAAAGAAAGGCTCCCACCCCTTGTGAGGAAATTGAATGGGTGAGGGATGCAGTAAAAAGAAAGAAAGGGGACCGTACTGATATCTATTACTATGAAAAGGGAAATAAAACCAGGTTAAGGTCACCCAATGATGTAGAAAAATATTGTAAGAAGAATAACATTGTTTACAATCCTGAACTATTTGATTTCAAAAGTAAAAATGTACCTTATAATCCTTTGTTTGATATTTTTAATTCTCCTAAGGAACAAATGGAACCCGAGCCAGAGGCAAATTTGTCAGAAGTGCTAATTCCACAAAACTATAATCAATGCTTGAAAACCCCAGAAGTAAAACATTGGCAAGAAGCCATGTCAGAAGAAATGAAAGTGATTCAAGAAAGGGGGGTGTGGCAGTTAGTTCCCCAGCCAGTTGGTAAACCAGTACTTGGTAATAAGTGGGTCTATGACTTGAAGAGGAATGCTAAAGGGGAAATTGCCAGATTTAAAAGCAGATTGGTTGCGATGGGAAACAGGCAGGTGGCAGGTGAATCGTATTCTCAGGTTTTCTCCCCAGTTATCAATTTCTCCCTGATAAGAATGTTTTTCTCAATTCTGGTGATATTCCTGGGTTGGAGCCATTTTCAATTAGACGTAAAAAACGCATATCTTTATGCTGATTTGCATGAAGAAATCTATATGCGACAACCACAGGGTTTTGTAATCCCGGGAAAAGAAGACTGGGTATGCCGTCTAAAGAAATCGCTATATGGTCTCCATCAATCGGGGAGAAATTGGTACCTGGAAATTGATAGGGTTCTCCAAGGTCTAAATTTTTTGAAATTTAAATGTAGTAACTGTGTCTATACAAGAAACAGAAATGTGTTTTTATTGATGTATGTAGATGATATAATAATTTTTGGAAAAAATGAAATCATAATTCAGGAAACAATTCAGGATTTATCAAAACATTACGATATTAAAGAATTAGGGAGAACTAAAAAATTATTGGGGTAGAATTTGAAGAAATAAATGGGGGAATTTTTATACACCAAAATTCTTATATTAAGACAGTTTGTGAAAATTTTGAAAAGTATCAATACCCATACTCGACCCTCCCAATAGCGAAAGGTACAATTTTGTCTTTAGGTGATTGTCCAAAAACGGACCAAGAAATAAAAGAAATGGAGAAAGTACCTTATCGCAATTTATTGGGATGTTTGTCCTATATAGCAGGGAAAACTAGACCGGATATTGCATATACAGTTAATTTATTATCTCAATTTCAAGCAAATCCGGGTAAAAGACATTGGCAGTGTTTATTAAGACTTTTAGGTTATTTAAAATATACAAATTATTATAAATTAAGTCTATCTGCAATAAATGAAATTAAAATCAATGGTTTTTCTGACTCAGACTATGCTGCAAATAGGGACGATAGGATTTCGATGGGGGGAATTATTATTTACATTGACAAAGTACCTATTATCTGGCGAACATTTAAACAAAAGTGTGTTTCATTGTCCACCATGGAAGCTGAGTATATATCTTTGACAGAAGCAGCAAAAGAGGTGGTGTGGTTAAAAAGAATTTTAGAAGAAACATCACATTTGGAAATAGCTGGATATAAATTTAACGGGTCTGTAATTAATTGTGACAATATAGCTGCAATAGAATTTTCAAATTCCCCTATAGAAAATTCCAGAACAAAGCATATTGATGTCAGATATCATTTTTTGAGAAACTTAGTAGAGGAAAATACATTTGAATTAAAATATGTGAAAAGCGCAGAAAATCCTGCGGATACGTTTACCAAGCCTCTGACTCGGGGTACATTGAAAAAAATGTGCAAACTCATTTTTGGTAATTATGAAAATGTAAAAGTTTAATATTCAAATGTGTAAATTTTTCAATGTTTCTCAAAAGTGTTTAAAAATTTTTTTTAATTGTTGTTTGAAATATGTCAGTTTTCATGTCGTTTTGAAGTGTATCGTGCTGTGTAACCGAGAAGGGGGGAATTTGTTAGCATAAAATATTATTTTATTTTATTTAGTTTTTATTCTCGGTCCACAGCCGATAATTTAAAGAAAATAATTTAAAGTTAAGTGTACCTACTTTAAGCCCAGTCTGGTAAAAGTAGAACCTGTCAACTAGTTGGTGCTAACACTTCAATCGACGATTCCCCCACGCCATAATTAATGGCGACTGTTTACTGAAACCATCTGAGATTGCATGTCTCGATGTGTCGATTCAGAAAAGTTGAGTTGTCACCTGATCGACTCGAATTAATTCCACTTGTTGACCGCACGTGCTATGGAGAGGAGTACGAATATTCGCGGTAGTGGAATATGCAAATGAGTGATGGTCGAAGTAGAAGTTAGTGTGGTGACGTCATCGAGGCATGGAATCTCATTGGTTGATAAAACATATATATTGTGGTGAGTGGCAGCAAGCGGGGGCTCTCTCGTTTTTCTTCTTTCAACGATCCCCAGTGGTTGGTTCTGATCGTGAAGCCTAGTCCGGCTCACGTGTGGGGGGTTTTTCCCCGCGACGCTAGCGGGGGTTTTTGTGGTATGTGATGTTTAATCTTCCAAGTCCTGGAATTAGTGAGTCCAGGTGAAGAACCTGTTGTGTTGTGTCCGGCCAATTAAAATGTCGGGGATGTGAGTTCCACGTGTCTACCTGTGATGTTTACCGATCTACGTATTGTGTAATGTTGCCTGTTCAGTCCGGACATTCCTGAAGTGTGATTCGGCGGACCTTTTGTGCGTTTTCTACCTGATCCTTCGGAGTGGCAAGTGACTGCATCGACATCTTGGTGACATTTTTCTTTATATTCTGGAACCACTTTTGTTATGATATTTTGGGGGTGTATTTTATGGGGATGTTATTCTAGTCATATTTAATAAATGTATTTTTCTGAAACATGTTTTTTGCTTGTCTCCAACTTGACATTACACGGCCAGTTAATGTTGGCTTAGTTTAAATATCTTAACTTCTGGATTTTAAACTTAACTTTAATTTATGCCAACAATTATGCTTATTCTTTCTATATTTTCTTGCTCTTGCTTTCGCTTAATTATGGCTCCCAAGCGCTACAAAAGCTACACCGCAAACTTTAAGTTGAGTGTTGTTTCCCGAGCGGAAGTTATCGGAAACAGAGCTGCCGCACGAGAATTCGAAGTTGACGAGCGGTGCGTTCGTCGGTGGCGAGCGGAGAAAAAAGATTTGGAGAGCATGCCCAAATTAAAAAGGGCGAAAAGAACCGGTACTGTCAAGTGGCCTGCACTGGAGGATGCACTGGAAAAATGGATCATGAGGCAACGGGAAGATGGATTGCCCGTCTCTACAATTAAGATACGATTACACGCGAAGGTCTTAGCTCGCGAGATGAACATCGAAAATTTTGTTGTCGGACCATGCTGGTGTTATCGATTTATGAAACAAAAAAAAATTTCAGTTCGTGCTAAAACTACTGTGGGACAAAAGCTGCCAAGCGATTGGGAAGTGAAGAAAGAAACTTTCTTGAGGTACGTTCGTGAAAAAATTGAGGGAAATCAACTTCTTCCCTCACAAGTGTTTAATATGGACGAAGTACCCCTTAGCTTCGACTGTCCACCCAATAAGACTGTGGATCGAACAGGGGTTCAAACGGTGTCCATCACGACTACAGGCCACGAGAAAACCGCCTTCACGTGCGTCTTGGCTTGTGCGGCTAACGGCGATAAGTTAAAGCCGCTCCTTATCTTCAAGCGGAAAACTCTTCCAAAAGGGAATTTCCCTTCCGGCGTAGAGATCTGCGCAAATGAGAAAGGGTGGATGTGCGAAGACGTCATGCATCGGTGGCTTGAAAGAGTGTATCAGCGCCGGAAAGGTTCCTTTTTTCAACCCAAGGGGTTGCTAATAATGGACTCGATGCGCTCCCACGTAATGGACTCTGTTAAAACCCATTGCAAGAAACTTTCAACAAGTTTAGGCATAATCCCTGGCGTGTTGACAAAAATTCTGCAACCTCTAGACATTTCAGTGAATAAAGCTTTTAAGGGTGAAATTCGAAAGCAGTGGGAGAAATGGATGAGCGATGGCCTCCATACTTTCACAAAAAGCGGGAAGATGCGTTCCGCAACATATGAGGAAGTTGCCCAATGGGTAAACAATGCCTGGAATGCTGTTAAAGTATCGGCGATCCTGTCGGGGGTTTACCGCGGCAGGAATTTATGAGAAAAGCTCGTCCTCATCAAGTGTTCAAAACGATGGTGATGAAAGTGATGAGGATTTAGATGATTGTGACATTGAATGATGAACTGTTCTGTAATTATCTTTTTGTGACTGACAGTGAAGAGTCAGACTTAGAAGGATTTTGACGATTATGATTAATATTTATTTATAGTTTTGTATTTATTTTATGATTTATTGATTGCTTTATATGTAATAAATGTTCTCTTTCGATATTTCACTGTTTCATGCAGTTTTTGCTTAGTTGTGATTAACTTATATGGATAAAAAGTAGGTTGTCGATTTTTTTTTTGTTTAATATGATACGTTCTTATCATCCAAAACTTATTAATTATTTACTTTTTGTATCATTTTGTTGCAAAAGCGTGCTTTTTCTAGTTTTTTATATTGTCTAAAGTGTCTTAATAATAACATAATCACATGGTTCACGGCAATTTTAGCCGCGGCGATTACGGTGATGCGGCGATTCTGAGCATTTTTCTTCCCCCCGATAGACTTTTTGGGGGGTGCGGCGATTACGCCGATGCGGCGTTTCTTCCGGAAATTACGGTACAACAATCACGAACCCTCTTTGCCTGACGAAGAGGTTGGGCTCGGACACTGAGTGCGGAGGCAGGTACAAATGTTCCAGGCTCCTGCCACCGCCGTCGTGATGATGTGCGAAATATCCGCAGTGTGAGATCCTCTCAGAGTCCGCCTTTTAGTCATTGAGGGGGAGGGTAACGTTCCACTCTGAAGTCTTTTCGCATTTGCTCGAAATGAAAATCATAGGATGGAAACGTGGTATGTCTGCACTTGTGCATTCGAGACGTTATTGGAACCATGCGCTTATACTAAAGGAAGTTTGAAAGTTATTGTTTTACAACTTCGGGATGACGCCTCGGTTCCTGCTGTTGCACTATACCCCGACGTCCTAGGAGCAGTGCGGTCCGAGCTGCACTGTCTTCCAGGAGGGACTCGGGTATTTGTGACCCTATAAATTTCGATCAAGGTCTAAACACTCCTCAACATCGGAGAAAGGATAAGAAAAGGACTTGCTCCTACCCATTCAGGTCTGCCCGATAACAAACAAGGTCAAACAGGCAAGTCCTAAGAGGAGGACGAAACGGAAGAAGATTACTCAGGGAAGATTTGGACAATGGACGCCGCCAAGTACAACAATCACGAACCCTCTTTGCCTGACGAAGAGGTTGGGCTCGGACACTGAGTGCGGAGGCAGGTACAAATGTTCCAGGCTCCAGCCACCGCCGTCGTGATGATCTGCGAAATATCCGCAGTGTGAGATCCTCTCAGAGTCCGCCTTTTAGTCATTGAGGGGGAGGGTAACGTTCCACTCTGAAGTCTTTTCGCATTTGCTCGAAATGAAAATCATAGGATGGAAACGTGGTATGTCTGCACTTGTGCATTCGAGACGTTATTGGAACCATGCGCTTATACTAAAGGAAGTTTGAAAGGTATTGTTTTACAACTTCGGGATGACGCCTCGGTTCCTGCTGTTGCACTATACCCCGACGTCCTAGGAGCAGTGCGGTCCGAGCTGCACTGTCTTCCAGGAGGGACTCGGGTATTTGTGACCCTATAAATTTCGATCAAGGTCTAAACACTCCTCAACATCGGAGAAAGGATAAGAAAAGGACTTGCTCCTACCCATTCAGGTCTGCCCGATAACAAACAAGGTCAAACAGGCAAGTCCTAAGAGGAGGACGAAACGGAAGAAGATTACTCAGGGAAGATTTGGACAATGGACGCCGCCAAGTACAACAATCACGAACCCTCTTTGCCTGACGAAGAGGTTGGGCTCGGACACTGAGTGCGGAGGCAGGTACAAATGTTCCAGGCTCCAGCCACCGCCGTCGTGATGATATGCAAAATATCCGCAGTGTGAGATCCTCTCAGAGTCCGCCTTTTAGTCATTGAGGGGGAGGGTAACGTTCCACTCTGAAGTCTTTTCGCATTTGCTCGAAATGAAAATCATAGGATGGAAACGTGGTATGTCTGCACTTGTGCATTCGAGACGTTATTGGAACCATGCGCTTATACTAAAGGAAGTTTGAAAGGTATTGTTTTACAACTTCGGGATGACGCCTCGGTTCCTGCTGTTGCACTATACCCCGACGTCCTAGGAGCAGTGCGGTCCGAGCTGCACTGTCTTCCAGGAGGGACTCGGGTATTTGTGACCCTATAAATTTCGATCAAGGTCTAAACACTCCTCAACATCGGAGAAAGGATAAGAAAAGGACTTGCAAAGGACTTGCTCCTACCCATTCAGGTCTGCCCGATAACAAACAAGGTCAAACAGGACGAGTCCTAAGAGGAGGACGAAACGGAAGAACATTACTCAGGGAAGATTTGGACAATGGACGCCGCCAAGTACAACAATCACGAACCCTCTTTGCCTGATGAAGAGGTTGGGCTCGGACACTGAGTGCGGAGGCAGGTACAAATGTTCCAGGCTCCAGCCACCGCCGTCGTGATGATATGCGAAATATCCGCAGTGTGAGATCCTCTCAGAGTCCGCCTTTTAGTCATTGAGGGGGAGGGTAACGTTCCACTCTGAAGTCTTTTCGCATTTGCTCGAAATGAAAATCATAGGATGGAAACGTGGTATGTCTGCACTTGTGCATTCGAGACGTTATTGGAACCATGCGCTTATACTAAAGGAAGTTTGAAAGGTATTGTTTTACAACTTCGGGATGACGCCTCGGTTCCTGCTGTTGCACTATACCCCGACGTCCTAGGAGCAGTGCGGTCCGAGCTGCACTGTCTTCCAGGAGGGACTCGGGTATTTGTGACCCTATAAATTTCGATCAAGGTCTAAACACTCCTCAACATCGGAGAAAGGATAAGAAAAGGACTTGCTCCTACCCATTCAGGTCTGCCCGATAACAAACAAGGTCAAACAGGCAAGTCTTAAGAGGAGGACGAAACGGAAGAAGATTACTCAGGGAAGATTTGGACAATGGACGCCGCCAAGTACAACAATCACGAACCCTCTTTGCCTGACGAAGAGGTTGGGCTCGGACACTGAGTGCGGAGGCAGGTACAAATGTTCCAGGCTCCAGCCACCGCCGTCGTGATGATATGCGAAATATCCGCAGTGTGAGATCCTCTCAGAGTCCGCCTTTTAGTCATTGAGGGGGAGGGTAACGTTCCACTCTGAAGTCTTTTCGCATTTGCTCGAAATGAAAATCATAGGATGGAAACGTGGTATGTCTGCACTTGTGCATTCGAGACGTTATTGGAACCATGCGCTTATACTAAAGGAAGTTTGAAAGTTATTGTTTTACAACTTCGGGATGACGCCTCGGTTCCTGCTGTTGCACTATACCCCGACGTCCTAGGAGCAGTGCGGTCCGAGCTGCACTGTCTTCCAGGAGGGACTCGGGTATTTGTGACCCTATAAATTTCGATCAAGGTCTAAACACTCCTCAACATCGGAGAAAGGATAAGAAAAGGACTTGCTCCTACCCATTCAGGTCTGCCCGATAACAAACAAGGTCAAACAGGCAAGTCCTAAGAGGAGGACGAAACGGAAGAAGATTACTCAGGGAAGATTTGGACAATGGACGCCGCCAAGTACAACAATCACGAACCCTCTTTGCCTGACGAAGAGGTTGGGCTCGGACACTGAGTGCGGAGGCAGGTACAAATGTTCAAGGCTCCTGCCACCGCCGTCGTGATGATATGCGAAATATCCGCAGTGTGAGATCCTCTCAGAGTCCGCCTTTTAGTCATTGAGGGGGAGGGTAACGTTCCACTCTGAAGTCTTTTCGCATTTGCTCGAAATGAAAATCATAGGATGGAAACGTGGTATGTCTGCACTTGTGCATTCGAGACGTTATTGGAACCATGCGCTTATACTAAAGGAAGTTTGAAAGGTATTGTTTTACAACTTCGGGATGACGCCTCGGTTCCTGTTGTTGCACTATACCCCGACGTCCTAGGAGCAGTGCGGTCCGAAGCTGCACTGTCTTCCAGGAGGGACTCGGGTATTTGTGACCCTATAAATTTCGATCAAGGTCTAAACACTCCTCAACATCGGAGAAAGGATAAGAAAAGGACTTGCAAAGGACTTGCTCCTACCCATTCAGGTCTGCCTGATAACAAACAAGGTCAAACAGGACGAGTCCTAAGAGGAGGACGAAACGGAAGAAGATTACTCAGGGAAGATTTGGACAATGGACGCCGCCAAGTACAACAATCACGAACCCTCTTTGCCTGACGAAGAGGTTGGGCTCGGACACTGAGTGCGGAGGCAGGTACAAATGTTCCAGGCTCCAGCCACCGCCGTCGTGATGATATGCGAAATATCCGCAGTGTGAGATCCTCTCAGAGTCCGCCTTTTAGTCATTGAGGGGGAGGGTAACGTTCCACTCTGAATTCTATTCGCATCTGCTCGAGATGAAAATCAAAGTTTTTTGGGTCAAATGACGTTTATTTTGAGTGTTTTCGAATCCACAGGAGATCAAGTTACATTTGTAAATTGGGATTACTTTTTCCCGCAGAAAAGAAGGCAGGTTGTCTGGGGCTGCTCATAGTTAATTTTCCAAATAAGGAGAGGTGATTTAAATGGAGGAAAAATAAAAGAACTCACATGTAAAATAGGTTGAAGTTGTATTACAGGTTAATGACGTCATCGATGAGGTGTGCTGACTAGCCACCAGAAAAATACACCAGCGGAAGATCATTCGATCTCTCCCGTCTCTTCTCCCTCACCGACGACAGAGGTCGACTCACCTCCTCCCAGTGGCTGGGAAGTTTCGTTTTTGCCTGTAGAGGCATTCGCCTCATGAGGTTGATGCGCAAGCGCATTTTTAATTATGGTAGTCCCAGCATTAGTGATGTCTACTAGGTGAAGATTCTCCAAAATAATTTTAACTTTTATGGGGGTTTTTATTTTATATAATTTTATTATATAAATTTACGCGGGGATCTATATCATTCTGCTGGCGCTCTTCCCAATACTGGTCTGATGTCAAACAAAATTGATATCTGCTATGATGTATTCCGTGTCAGGACCGTGAGATGACTAGATGGAAATCAAATACCTTGAACTGGAGAACCTGTGGTACAGATCTGGTGTTTTTGAGGACTCATACTGGTGACATATTTTTATTGTATTTATTTAATGAGCAGCCAGCAGCCAATGGTCTGTGATATTTTCTATTGTTGAATTGTTAAATGTTAATAAATTGTCATTGCCTTAAACTTTGCCTATTTATCTCATCTCAAAATGTTGACACAACACACCCTCTAATCTGGTTGATATTAAACTAGTTGACAGAAATAATAGTAAAATTTATTTGATCAACCAACATTTTAAAGGTGGTACGTCTGCACTTGTGCATTTAAGACCGTATTGGAACCATGCTCTTATACTACAGGAAGTTTGAAAGGTATTGTTTTACAACGTCGGGATCACGCCTCGGCTCCTGTTGTTGCACTACACCCCTACTTCCGAGGAGCCGTGCGGTCTGAGCCGCACTGTCTTCCAGAAGGGACTCAGGAATTTGTGACCCTATAAATTTCGATCAAGGTCAAAACACTCCTCAACATCGGAGAAAGGATAAGAAAAGGACTTGCTCCTACCCATTCAGGTCTGCCCGATAACAAACAAGGTCAAACAGGACGAGTCCCAAGAGGAGGACGAAACGGAAGAAGATTACTCAGGGAAGATTTGGACAATGGACGCCGCCAAGTACAACAATCACGAACCCTCTTTGCCTGACGAAGAGGTTGGGCTCGGACACTGAGTGCGGAGGCAGGTACAAATGTTCCAGGCTCCAGCCACCGCCGTCGTGATGATATGCGAAATATCCGCAGTGTGAGATCCTCTCAGGTCCGCCTTCCAGTCATTGAGGGGGAGGGTAACGTTCCACTCTGAAGTCTTTTCGCATTTGCTCGAAATGAAAATCATAGGATGGAAACGTGGTATGTCTGCACTTGTGCATTCGAGACGTTATTGGAACCATGCGCTTATACTAAAGGAAGTTTGAAAGGTATTGTTTTACAACTTCGGGATGACGCCTCGGTTCCTGCTGTTGCACTATACCCCGACGTCCTAGGAGCAGTGCGGTCCGAGCTGCACTGTCTTCCAGGAGGGACTCGGGTATTTGTGACCCTATAAATTTCGATCAAGATCTAAACACTCCTCAACATCGGAGAAAGGATAAGAAAAGGACTTGCAAAGGACTTGCTCCTACCCATTCAGGTCTGCCCGATAACAAACAAGGTCAAACAGGACGAGTCCTAAGAGGAGGACGAAACGGAAGAAGATTACTCAGGGAAGATTTGGACAATGGACGCCGCCAAGTACAACAATCACGAACCCTCTTTGCCTGACGAAGAGGTTGGGCTCGGACACTGAGTGCGGAGGCAGGTACAAATGTTCCAGGCTCCACCCACCGCCGTCGTGATGATATGCGAAATATCCGCAGTGTGAGATCCTCTCAGAGTCCGCCTTTTAGTCATTGAGGGGGAGGGTAACGTTCCACTCTGAAGTCTTTTCGCATTTGCTCGAAATGAAAATCATAGGATGGAAACGTGGTATGTCTGCACTTGTGCATTTGAGACGTTATTGGAACCATGCGCTTATACTAAAGGAAGTTTGAAAGGTATTGTTTTACAACTTCGGGATGACGCCTCAGTTCCTGTTGTTGCACTATACCCCGACGTCCTAGGAGCAGTGCGGTCCGAGCTGCACTGTCTTCCAGGAGGGACTCGGGTATTTGTGACCCTATTAAATTTTGATCAAGGTCTAAACACTCCTCAACATCGGAGAAAGGATAAGAAAAGGACTTGCTCCTACCCATTCAGGTCTGCCCGATAACAAACAAGGTCAAACAGGACGAGTCCCAAGAGGAGGACGAAACGGAAGAAGATTACTCAGGGAAGATTTGGACAATGGACGCCGCCAAGTACAACAATCACGAACCCTCTTTGCCTGACGAAGAGGTTGGGCTCGGACACTGAGTGCGGAGGCAGGTACAAATGTTCCAGGCTCCAGCCACCGCCGTCGTGATGATATGCGAAATATCCGCAGTGTGAGATCCTCTCAGAGTCCGCCTTCCAGTCATTGAGGGGGAGGGTAACGTTCCACTCTGAAGTCTTTTCGCATTTGCTCGAAATGAAAATCATAGGATGGAAACGTGGTATGTCTGCACTTGTGCATTCGAGACGTTATTGGAACCATGCGCTTATACTAAAGGAAGTTTGAAAGGTATTGTTTTAGAACTTCGGGATGACGCCTCGGTTCCTGTTGTTGCACTAAACCCCGACGTCCTAGGAGCCGTGCTGTCCGAGCCGCAGTCTTCCAGGATGGACTCGGGTATTTGTGACCGTCCTAAATTTCGATTAAGGTCTAAATACTCCTCAACATCGTAGAAAGGATAAGAGGACTTGCTTCTAGCCACGCCGGCCGGCCCAATAATCAACAAGGTCAAACAGGACGAGACCCAAGAGGAGGATGAATTGGAAGAAGACTACTCAGGGAAGATTTGGACGACGGACGCCGCCAAGTATAACAATCACGAACCCTCTTTGCCTAACGACGAGGGTGGGCTCGGACCCTGAGTGCGGAGGCAGGTACAAATGTTCCAGGCTCCAGACTCAGCTCCCTTAGCAGGATACAGATCTTAATTAGTTATGTGAACTTGCAGACAATCTGCTCCTGCAGTTTTTTTTTTGCAAATGAATATGTTGAACCTAAGTTCTGAAGCATAAAGGCCTATCTTTTTCCGTTAAAAAGAAGCCCAGCCCTGTGCGTGCACGATATTCCTGCCCACAGCAGGAATATACTGCTGTGCGCAGGTTAATAGCAGTAACTGTTAAATTTTCTTTTTTTTCAACTACTGTAGGGGTCATTCCACGTCAATTCACCCGGCCATGTAACCCATACCCTCGGATTTTGATAAAATTTGGTGTAGTTAATGTTTCTATGGTGCCAAGTAACCATATGATTTTTTTTCCCCGTATGTGATCTGGTTTTTATTTTACAGACCGTCAAACTTTTCAAAAAATTGCATTTTATGTCAACTGCTAAGCCTAATCTGCAAGCACACGTATTTCTTCGGTTAATTGTGACAAATCCAGAAATCTTCCAATAACTCTGAAAATTCTCAGATATGTTGATGAAAGCATGGAGATTTAATAAAAAATTACATAAAATTTATATTATGTAATTTTATTCGAATAAAAAATTAATAAACTACGAGAAGCACTTCTTTTTCTGGCGCAAAACGTGAGTTTATTAAAGTGGATTTTTTATTAGGAGGCAGAGGTCCTATTCAATAATTGAAGCATTTGAGTTAAACCTGGAGGTGTGTTCTATCATTGCAAAGAATAAAATTAGTGGTCTTTTTGGTTTTCTTGTTAATATTGCGCAATATATTCACATCAGTACTGAAATTTTTGAAAAATTATTTGTAGTCGTTTTTTAATCAATTTTAACTCATAAGCCAATATACTTTTATTTTTGAATGTATTTTCCGCCCTATTAAATAACTAAGAAACCACCTTTCCTCCATCTTAAATAGCATAATCACAGAAGAAAAAAGTTCTGCCTTTTTCTTTTTTTTTAAATCGTCTGCAACAATACCAAGAGGCATTGCTGTTTTAACCTGGCAGCTGAAATATTTCAGGGTTTTTAGAATTCTACAGTTTACATTGAAGGTTACTGTGTAAGAAGCTTTGTTGTATGCATGTCGCATTTTAGCTTTTGATCAATTATTTTAGTAAATTATCAGCATAACAGGAAAATGTTATAGTGAACTGAAGAAGTTATTCATGTGATCAGAATTATTTTATCTTAATCTAATCAGGTAAAATATAGTACGAATTTTATTCAAGCAGCATGATATACATTTTTTCACTTGATTATTTTTTCAAACATTCATTGTATATCTACTGAAATATTTTTACAAGTAATTAGATGGTTTATAAAAGAGAAACTTTTAAATGGCTCAGAAAGTGCTTAAACAATGCAGCATGGGTGCAAGTTTGGTGATGTGTTCAAGACGGAAAATATTTTCAGCCCCCCCCCCCTCACACCCACATGCGGGCTTAAGGAAAAATTTGTATGTATAAATGTTGTAGATTTTAACAATGCCAGTTTTGGAATCTGTTTGATTTAAATTTTAAGCCTTAAAATTGTAATATTTAAGTGATTTGACATCACAATTCCAAAAAGTCTAAAATCCGGCAATAAAAGGGGGAGGGGGGGTCTGGGGGTCTCCCCCATAAATTTTTTCAAATTGAAGTCCAAAAAACGCTATGGTAGGCCATTTTGGTAAAGTTCAGGGAAAGGAGGGGTTCAGGAACTCTTACATCAATTATTTCAAACTGATAGTCCCAAAATCACAATATTGGGCAACCTTCAAAAAATATTAGAGAAGGGGGGGGGGACGCTATGGGCTTTTCCTGAAATTGAAGATTTAAAAACAAATTGTAATTTAAATTTCATAACGTTTGTACACTTTTTGAATGCACTATTGAAGGGATGAAGTTCAGGAACCCATTTTCGGTAACATTTCGAAATTGAAGTTTCAAAAACGCAATTTTAGACGATGTTGGATAATGTAAGGGGTAAAAGCGTTTGCAGCACCCCACCATTAGTTTTTTGCCGATCGTAAACATTTTTATTGTAGCAATAAAATCGCTTAGGACATAAGATTTTCACTTTTGCAACATAAATCAGTTCTGATCGGAAAGCCTACCCAAGGTAGCGCTAACAAACTAGAAAAGAAGGAAAGGTGGGGGAAGGGTATGGGCGACTAATGATAATGAACTGTCACCATTCCCCCACACAGTCTTCATTTGAAAAAGAATTCTTTTATAAGATAGAATTAGCAATAAAAAATCGCTTCAGTGAAGTAGATATATTTTTTAAACAAGGTACCCTTTCCAACATTCATTAATTAAAAAAAGAAATAGGGGAACCGAATCTTAACATCAGGCAGGGTTCCCGAATCACATCCCTCTTAAGGCACTCAAATATAGTCTAAAGTGGAGCTTTAAATATTTCAGCATCAGAGAATTTTCGGAAGAGAACTCCCGAAACCCTTCCTCTGAATTCACCACAAATGTCCCAAATTTCAATTTTTAAGGCTTCAGTTTCTAAATTGTTTTGTAGGAATAGTACCCCTTTTACCTATAAACGTGACTTATGACGGCCTAAAAATTTTAATACTTTAATTTTGGAAACTTTTTAAAAGAATCTTCCTACATCCTTCCCCCTTAAGTTAGTCAAAGATAGCCCAAAACAAAGCTCTAAAAATTTCAGAAACGAAAATATTTCGGGCTGAGGGTGCGGAATACCCCCCTCCTCTCATTGTGTTTACTAAATGCAGTGTAAGTTTTTGTTTAAGGTTAATTTTTCTATTGAGAGAGCAACTCCCTTCCACACATCGCCAATGACAACCCAAAGTTTTAAGACTTCAATTTCGAAAACGTTTCGAGAAAGACCCCTGAATTCCCTAGCTCTTAACTCACTCAAAAATAGCTAAAATAGCATTTCATTACTTCGGGGAGAGAGACCCCCCCCCCCCCCCCCCCGAACTCTTTCCTCTAAGTTCACTAAATTTTACTTAAATTTACGGTTTCCCCTTTTCATCACCGAAGATTTAAGAATTTAAATTCTAAAACGTATTGAGAGAAAGCCTTCGAATTCCCTCTTCTTAAGTCTTCCAAAGATTACCTAAAGCTGAGTACTTCAGCTTTGAATATTTTTTGGGAAAGGAGAACCCCGAACCCCAAGATGGTCTTAAGTTGCGCTTTTAAGACTCCAATTTCGGAATTTCGCCTAAAGAGAGCGCCCTCCCTCCCTCTTAACATTGCCAAAGACAGCATGAAAGTTTTAAGACTTCAATTACAAACACTTTTCGGAAGAGGGTCTCAAATGCTCTTTAACTTAAGTCATTTATGTATAGCCTCAAATAGTTTTTAATACATCAGCTACAAAACATTTTCATGTTAAAAACACCAAAACCATCTCTCATAAATTCACCAAAGATTGCCTAAATTAGTGTTTTTAAGTCTCCAGTCTTCGATTTTTTTTAAAACCTCCCCCTCCCCGCTTTTACATCATTAAAGACAGCCTAAAACTTTTTGACTTTTAAATTTTTAAGGGTTTGCAGAGGAGAAATATCGAACCACTCCTAGCTTCAAAAATATTTTCAATTCAGTTTTTCGATATTTTATACTGTAACCCCCCACTCCGCCTTAGATTGTCTAAGATATCAACGTTTTAAAACCAACGTTTTAATTTGCGAACAGATTACCCTCTTTGCAAGAGCAGCGTTTTTTCGCTAACTCGTGCTCCGTTATTTTTCTTCTTTCCTTTCTCTCTCCTCCCCCCCCCCTCCAATATTCCCAGTCTAGCGAGTGTTAGATTCAATGACAGAATTTAGTGTTTCCTCAAGTCTTTGTCAAAAATGCAGGAACGGTTGCCCATCGGTGTTTCCAACCAGCAACTCCTTGGTCAATGCAGTGAGTTGGAAATAACAGAGCTACACCTAAAAAAAAGTGAAACGGCGCGAGTCGAAAAGCCACTCCTCCAAAAGCACGTTGCAAACAAAACGAGCCCATGGCAGAAAACCGAGAGAATGTCGATGTAAATTCGTGGTTATGGAACGGTCCAGTAATATTAAAGCATATTTTTCAAACACTCAATTTTTCTTTTTTCATTAAAAACTAAAAGAAAGTCATCGAATTTCTTTTCGTCATCGAATTTTTCCGTCCCGACCTCCGTCTCTGAAATTTTGTCAAGACGGAAATCCGTCCTGAGACGGAAGGTCTTGCACCCATGCAATGTAGTATAGGTGAATTCGTTAGTGATGAATGTCATAAAAAGGACTACACGAAAGTAGTTACTCCAATCAACATTGAATCATTAAGTGAATTCGACAAAATTCTTTTGACTCTTAGGTGCGGTATAGCGTCTGAACTTTTAAAATATGTATGTAGCCACCATAAAGCCTTTTACTTTAACAAATTTGAAAGTTATCAAACAAGCTGGTTTGATCCTTTTGCAAGTCACAAGAAGAAAGTTAGAAAACTATTAAGAACTGTAACATTAAATTTAGCAGAGAAAATAAATAACATTCCAGTAGAAGAAAAAGCTTTATCCATATTTAAAATATGTAGCCGCTGTAGAGTCAAAATATATGAACAACTTCAAAATGTAACTGAAAGTTCTGATTTAACTATGGAGTGTTCAGAAGGTGATCAGCAAGAAATTTATGAGCTCGAAGCAACCATTTCCAAAGAAAAGAAAATACAAGAGATCAATTCATATCTGACAGATATAGGCGAATGTCCGTTAAAATTTCATTGCATGCTGTCATACAGTAAGCCTTTATATACAAAAAGAAAGTTGGAATCTGCTTTTTCATACTTAAGAGAAAAAGCTAACAGTATTGTAGATGAAGAATTTTCACCCCAGACGAAGCATGAAGATCAATTAATAGTAGAAAATAAAGAAAAAGCTTAAGACATGGACATGCTAATAACATTGATTAAAAGTAAACCAGGGTGATGACAGGAACTGTGAAAAAAGTTCCCTGACTTTTCCCTGATTAAGTTCACCAAATTTCCCTGATTTACGTTACCAATGATAATGGTTTTCTTTCTTTGCTCTACTTAAAATCCATTGTATGTTTGTATAAAATGCAGTTTTTTACACGTTTTAAGTTGTGTTAAGTTGTTGAACTAAAGATATATTTTAAAAAGATGCTACTTTTTTAATAAAATGATTACAAAAAAAAACATATCAAGTCAATTTTTTTGAGGGAAAAAACCTACAAAACAGTATATTAAATATTTCTGCAATGGAAAGATTATAGAAAATTTAAAAAAAACTTTACTTCCAGAATCTACTTAGCACAAGAATTTTAAAAAACTATTAAAATCACTCTTAAAAACACA
Source organism: Uloborus diversus (assembly GCF_026930045.1). NCBI lineage: Eukaryota > Metazoa > Arthropoda > Arachnida > Araneae > Uloboridae > Uloborus > Uloborus diversus. The sequence goes on from NC_072739.1 coordinate 36,586,037, forward strand.
TGTGTATTTATGATAGAACTAAAGAGTAATTGAAATTATTTTGAACTAAATTTTCAAACAGTATAATAATTGTTGCAAGAATGACAAGTAATAGTGAAAGAATGGAAGTAATGTAGTTATTCTTATATAACTGATTGACATATTCGCAAAACAAATGAAACCATTTGATGTCCATTCATAGGGAGCTTTTCTCTAATCAAGAACATAGGTTTTGATCAATGAATACAGCATTTTAACAATAAAAAAAATGAAGATATTTACTTAAGTACACAAGCTAACTCTATTTCAAATAATTTCAGTAAACAACAAAAAAAAATCTTAGATTGCTTTTGTAACAAACAACTTTGAAATGCAAGAAAAAAAAAGAGAAAAAAAAGCAATTAGTTAATTTCAAAATATATAAAAGAAGAATACAACTTGGTTATAAAATTAAAGAATCATTTAAGTCTGATGAAAAGAAAACCTTTATAATATGCGGCAACAACAAATAGTGTAACGGCAAAAAACAAAGTTTTTTTTTATTGAAAGTTCAATTTTAGCAATTAAAATAAAGACTCGAAGAAGTAATAACTTTTAAGCTTTTATCAGTATTAATTCAAAAACCAAAGATTTCTTTTTGAAATCGTGACTACAGTACGCTAATTACTTTGAAACAATGGAATAAAAGCAAAGGAGCTAAGGCATTAATGAAGGCTTCCTCTTTGCCTGTACGGTTGTTTATTTTACACAGCATTGAAAGCGTGAAAGGAAATTTCAAGCTAAGTAAAATAAACAATAAAATAAACAACCTAACAGACACAGCAGCAATCTTGGGAATTTCATCCTGTGGTTAATAGGTAAGATTCAATACTTTGACATTGAGGAAAAAAGATGCACAAATATGTGGCAAGTATAATCGCACCTCATTAATTTCTTTTTTTTGAACAGATAATTGGCAGAAAATGCATAGTGAATTAAAGTACTTAATTTTGTAAAGCAAAAAAAAAAAAATTTCTTCATGAAATCAATTTTCCGATTTTTCGTTATTTTTTCGAATATCCCTGATTAATAAAGTTCCATGGCTTCTCCCTGATCTGTCGCCACCCTGTAAACTTAAAATTTCTAAATCCCCTCAAGAGCAAATACAGCTTTTGACACTTGCTCCTGCATCCTGGAGTAAAAAAAAAATAATGGAAGAATTTCAAGTAACTGAATAAGCTGTACGTAAAGCAAGACAACTTTTACAAGAGAAAGGACTAATATCTTTACCACAGCCAAGAAAAGGTAAGATATTAGATGAAGTGACAGCTGATCTGGTAAAACAGTTTTATCAAAATGATGAGTAATCCAGAGCTATGCCAAGCAAAAAGGATAAAGTGAGCATTACAACTAATGTGCACATTCAGAAAAGATTGTTACTCATCAATCTTAATGAGTCGTATTTTGCTTTTAAGCCAGAAAATCCTAACATTAAAATTGGGCTGTATAAATTTTGTACTTTACGTCCTAAGTGGTGTGTTCTAGCAGGGTCTTCAGGAACATATTCAGTCTGTGTTTGCAGTATCCATCAAAATGTCAGTCTTTTGCTGCAAGCATGTTCTTTCGAAGAAACTCACAAAGATCTCATTAAGTACTTAGTTTGCTCAGTAGACAGCAGAGATTGCATGTTACGACGTTGCTCTAAATGCCCGTCTGATGAAAAGCTTACGAGGTATGAAACTAACAAATTTGATCAATGGGATCCTGAAGATGAAGTTTCTTATAGCTCTAGGACAATGGTTCCCAACCTTTTTAGGCCCATCGCCCCTTTCAGAAGTTAAATTGCACCTATCTATCACCCCCCCCCCCCATGTTTTTCCCTTAAAAACACAAATTAGATGGCGCTGATGTTAGTGAAGATTAATGTTACTGAACGCCTAATTTTAGTTTAAAGCTTAAAAAAGTGCATGATAAAGCAATAATTAGCTTTAAAACTGATTTTTTTTTATTCTTAACCCCTTCCCCCCTCCCCCTCCCCCCCAAAAAAAGAAAAAACGTAATTTGAAGTGCTTTAATTAACCAACGTCATTTACATACTTAGCAAAAATAAGAGTAATACATTTTTTCGTAACATGCTTTTTTTTTAATTGAAATCCGGAAAAAATTGAAAATTTTAACTGTTAAGATTTCTTTTTTACCTTTTTAATGACTGCCTTGTGCTTGATGGAACTCCGTTAAAGCTTTGATGTCTGATTTTATATTAGTGAGATTTAATCTGAGGTTCCCTTTGAAGCAGATGTCCAATCTATTTTTTTGCTTCGTGAGAAGCTGCACTACAGAGCTAAATCCTCTTTCAACTAAATATGTTAAGGGGGATGAGGAGCTGTTCAACTTTTTTCAAAAGTTGTGGGTAAGTACCCATAAGCTTTACCCAGGAAAGTTCATAACCGTACTGCTTGAAAGTAATTTTTGATTCACAATCAAATTTTAAATCCATAAACTCTGTCTGCAAAGAGTTTTCCAATTCATCCACATCTTCAAAACTAAATGGGTCTAAAATCCAGTCAGGGATTTGTAAGTTGATCAAATCTGCAAACCTTGATTCCATGTTCCTTTTTAACTGATCAAGGTGATCAATAAAAATTAAAATTTTTTCTTCAGGAAGTTCATCACCCAAGATTAAACTTTTTTTTAGAGTCGGAGCCAGGATAAATTCTTGACGGCCAATAATTGGCTTGTGGATTTCGAATTTGGCAATGAATGCTGAAATTATGCGTTTGGCCTTGATGAAGTTCATCTTGTTTCTTTGAAGCTTAATGTTGACTTCGTTCATTTTTTCAAAAATATCTGTGAGATACGCAAGTTCCAATTTGAGCTGTTTCTAATTCTCACTTAAAGCAGGATCATGCAAGTCGAGAAACGCGGCTACAGAGTCAAATAATTCAAAGAAACTGTGCAAAAAGTTTCCTTTGGAAAGCCATCTCACAGACGTATGTAAAAGCAAGTGTTCGAATTTTTCATCATTTTCATGGCAAAGCTCTCGAAACAGGCATTTATTGAGAGAATTAGCTTTGATCTTGTTAATACCAGTAAATGACTAATTGTAAGGTTTCATGTAAAACACCACTCAATTTTTTTGCAACCAAGTGTTGACGAGGAATGACACAATGGATGGTAATCACTTCTGGCACTTCTTTTTTAAGGTGTGCAATAAACCCATTATGACGACCCACCATGGCAGACGCACCATCTGCTGCGCAAGCACTTACATTTGTCAATGAAATTTCTTTTTCTTCAAAATAATCCTCCACCAATCGACGATCCCTATGCATCAATAATCAAAGTTCTGGCGAACAACATTTCCTCAGTCATCTCTTTCAGCTCATTAATAAACCTCACGTAAGCTAATAAAATAGCTCTGTTATCTGTCACAGTTGATTCAACAATCTGTAGTGCAAATTTACTTTGTTTCAAAACATTTATGAGTTTGCTTTCAACATCAGCAGCCATTTCATCTATTCTTCTGGAAACTGTGTTGTTAATCAGGAGCAGAGATTGACTTATCTTTTTACTGGAGTCCTCACCAAGCAAAATTTGAACTATTTTTTTGGCAGCCGGTAGAATAAGAGATTTGCCAATCATAAGAGGCTTACCACATTTCGCTATCAAAAGAGACATTTCATAAGAAGCAAGAAGCCTTTTGTCAAGATCTGTTGCTTGTCTTCTAAATAATTCACCCACCTTTCGCCGTTTATCCGCTTTTGTTTTGTGCTCTTGAAAATAACTAAGAGGTTTATTTACTTTGTCACCAGGTACTCTTGACAAATGCTCTTTCTTTCTCGAGGGCTTCATCGCTAGAAAATGTTTTATCGCACAAAAGACAGTGCGGAAACTGCACATTTTGCGATGACATAACAAAATCAAATTTTAAATACTCTGCTGAATACTGCCGGCACTTCTTTTTCAAATTCATATCGAATTTCAAAACTACGAAACATGCACAATTAAACAGAAATTCACTAAATTAAATGAAACAATAGAAACTAGGTAAGGAGGTTTATGCGCTGATTGCAAGATTCTGAATGACATCTGATAAGTAAATGCAAAAATCCATTCCTACACATATCCATCCACTCTTCAGGCGTTAAATATATGCTGGTGCCAACGGTCAGACAGTGCTTACAAGATTTTTTTTCTTCCTCGTGAAAACGGCAATAAAATAAAAGATATTATTTTTCGCTTTTGGGACCCAAACAAATTTCATTGAGCTGTAAATCATACATGCCTTATTTTCTGGGAACGACTTTCTTTGATTTGAAGTGCCATATGCTTGGTTCGGGTACACAACATAGATATTCTAAAAGATATTTCATAATTGTGTACCGATTTGTTTTAATAAATATAGGTTTTGAAAGGTCAAGAATTTCCCATTACCAGGTTTCCGAATACCAGTCGCCCCCTATCGCCCCCCAGAAATTTATCGCTCCTAGAAGAGTTTGATCGCCTCTTTGGGGGCGATTGTCCCCCAAGTTGGGAGTCACTGCTCTAGGATATCTACGGATCGAACTCGGCAAGTGACTGACACAGTCGCATTTGAGGACTATTTGAACCCTTTAGTAAGCAGTTTTGAGAAATTGATACCACGCTCATACATTACCCAATTTCAAGCTAATTACTTAAAATTGATCAAAAATATGCTTAAAATTGAAGAATCTATTATACTTATGGACTTCAGTAAAAATTATTCGTATATTATCCAAGATGAGGTGCAGGGATATCATTGGACTAGAAACAGTTGTACACTACACACAGCAGTTATTTACACCTATAGTAATGAAACTGAAAACTTAATGACAAGTATATGTATCCTGTCAAACGATTTAGAACACGATACAGCATTCGTCTATGAAATACAAAGATAATTAACACAATTTCTGAAAAGCAACTTCCCACACATTACTTATGTTCATTATTTTAGTGACAAATGCGCAGCTCAATAAAAAAAAGTTAAAAATTTCATCAATCTATGGCATCACAAACAAGACTTCAACATATCTGCATCTAGGACGTTTTTCGCAACAAGTCATGGAAAATCTCCATGCGATGGTATCGGCGGAACCGTAAAGTGGCTAGTAGCTAAAGAAAGTCTCCAAAAATGCGGTGGAAATCCAATTGACTCAGTGGATAAAGTAATGACATTTTGCACACAAAAAATTAAAAACATTTGACTTGAGTTATTAAGTAAGGACTCCCTTTTGAAAACCCGTCTGCAATTAGCGCCAAGGTTTGCTCGCATTGGCCAAAACTATTCATAGAACTCAGTTTCCACCACTTTGCGCCACTGTCAAATGATTCGTTGGGCATGAAGAGAGTTAGCACTGACAAGGCTTTCAGCTTAATTTTCGAATTCTCCTCCGGACATAGAACAAGGTTTAAAATTGCAGAGATATGTACAAATTCATTTGCTGCATGTGCCTATGATAATCACTAGTTTTTTGGGTTAGTGCTTTCAAAGCATGAAGAAGAAGGCGATCTAAAGGTCAGTTTTATGCATCCACATGGTCCTTCATCATCATTTCATTAGCCCGCAGGAAAAGAGGATCTTTGCTATGTTCCTTTTTGCAACATAATTACCTGCGTCAAATCACCATTAACAACAGACTCTGGAAATAGTTACAATTTTCTGGAAAATGAGATAGAGTATATACAAAATATGTATTCTAAATATTTTACGACAATGTGACTTAAAAGAAAAATACATATATTTACTGAATTAACCAACAATAAGACTATATACTTCAAAGACTAGAGTATCCGGACACTCATATTTTTCATTATTATTTTTTCTTTCAAAGTTCTGCTATTCTATATCTTCTCCCCCATATCCATCACAATTATATTATTAAGAATAAACAAAATTAGTTTTGAAGCTACAAAAGTATGATGAATTCTTGTTTTAAATGTAAAATATTTGAATTTCAATTGAAAAAACGACTACAAACAATTTTTCAAAAATTTCAGTACTGAAGTGAATATATTGCACAATATCAACAAGAAAACCAAATAGTCCACTAATTTTATTCTTTGCAATGATAGAACAAACCACCAGGTTTGATTCAAATGTTTAAATCATTGAATAGGACCTCTGCCTCCTAATTAAAAATTCACTTAAGTAAACTCATGTTTTGCACAAGAAAAAAAATGCTTCTCGTAGTTTATTAATTTTTTATTCATATAAAATTACATTATATAAATTTCATGTAATTTTTTATCAAATCTTCATGCTTTTATCAACATATCTGAAGATTTTCAGAGTTATTAAAAGATTTCTGGATCCATCACAATTTACCGAAGAAGTACGTGCGCTTGCAGATTAGGCTTAGCGGTTGGTAGAAAATTCAGTTTTTTGAAAAGTTTGATGGTTCGTAAAACAAAAACCAGATTACATATGGACAAAAAAATTCATATAGTTACTTACCACCATAGAAATATTAAATCCACAAAGTTTAATCAAAATATGAGGATATAGGTTACAAAATCCCCTTTTCCTCTGTGAAGAATTGAAATAGATTGACCTGTACGTTAGTTTTATTGTACAAGCTTGCTTATTTGGTTAACACTGAAAAAAAAACACACAAAAACAAAGTTAAGTTCCTACATTTTCTTGTTAGTATTGAATTCAAAACGCTTTACTTGCATACGCTTTACTGGTTTGTTCTGGCATTTTGGAAAGCTTTTTTGAAAAGATCAACTGAATCTCCAGTGCAATTATTACAGCCAACCAAATTCTGTAAAAAATATTAAATAAAGACAGGACATGATATATATAACTGAAAAAAAAATATATTCAAGAAAACTTTACTTTATCTGAATATTCATTCTTTTTTCTTTCAAGCTTCTCCAGTTCCCTGAATGATGCCAATCAAAAATGCTCAGCTATTAAAAAATGTCTATTCATTTGCACGTTCTTTTTTGATGAGAATAGTATAAAAAATCTTAAATATGGCTTTTTTTTCTGCCAATATAACAAACTTAGGCTTCTGCAAAAAAATTAGGCTGTATTAAAAAAGAAACATTTTATTTTTGATGAAACTTATAAATGTTATAAGCAGGTTGGCAAGGTTATGGACACTACAGTAAAAACCATGGTAAAAACCCTGGTTTTTACCGTCCTGTCCAAATTCCTTGTGTCTAAAACTATGTTTTTAGAGACATTGTAATTTGTGTGGAAACATCAAAAACAGAATAAAATGTAAAATAATATTTATATTGAACATTTATTCAGTATGAAAATCCAACTTACTTTATACAGCTGATATTAATCTAGTTGCACAGAAGTTGAATTCTTGATTAAAAATTTTAATCTGTACGCATACATTTAAGTTTTTTCGAGCAATCACATTGCTTATTGTTCTCACTTGACTGTCCTTAGCGTTACGCTGATTTTATTTTCCCCCCACCTCCCTCTGCAGCACCACCCGTTGACCGGCTCCTCCCGATGCTGCTCCTCTAGCGAAAACCGTCTCCAGGTTGCGTCCATATCCTATACACACATGCATGCAACCATACACCTACACACACACACACATACCCACACGCCTACACACAAACACACTCATGCCTGTACACAGACATACACCTACACACACATACCCACACAAACACACACGCCAACATATACACACTCGTGATTGCGAAAAACATAATTTGAATTCAAAATGTCAAAATTAAATTATTATAATTTTTTTTTATTTTTTATAACAGTAATCAAATTTAACTATGTTTATGCATGTGTGCAAATGAAAGCAGGGTTGGCAAGGTTTTCAGTCTTGTTCAAAACCCTTGCGTCCAAAACTATTGAGAAACTATATTTTATGAGAAAATATCAAAATCAGAACAAAGTGTGTTAAAATTATGATTTTTTTGACTATTTAATATACATATTCAATGTGAAAATTCAAGTATAAATACATATGTTAACTTATTTATGCAACTGACTTTAATCTAGTCACGTAAAAATTAAATTCTTCATTGAAAATTTGTATGTATTTTTTTTTTTTTTCCAAGTGTTCAAAATATAGTGCAATAATTGACTTAAATGCAATAAATTACAATTTTTTGTAGTTACAGAATGTATCATAAAAAATATGAACAAAATCAAGAATAATAAGTTCTAAAATATAATTGTTTAATCATCAATTTCTTGTTCTTTAACTATGATTTAAAAAATAATTTTCAATATAAACATCATGTAAAACTTATTTGCAAAAACCATTAAAAAAATTAAGCCTTTTTTGCACCTAATATTGCACAGTTAATAACATTCCTTTGAGTTATAAATGGAACTGAAATTAGTTGTCTTGGTAGTGTTGTGAATTATTTTTTAAATGAACATCTTGCATAAAAATATTATCAAATGCTCATTAAGCCTCATCAATATCTATACTTATGCATTACGAACATTGCAGCAATTATGAATGGATTAGATTACACCCCATTAGCTTTCGCATAGTTTTGGAGTTTAAGACAGTTTCGGACACTTTTGGATGATAAAAACCACCTATCCTATCCTAAGCCAGTTTTGGACAGTCCAAAACCCAACCCTGGGTATAAGATAAAAATACTTAGTATAAGCAGTAGCTTAATGATCTCTTGAGCCTAACAATTATAATCAGAAAATGGTTTGACATTAAAATCAAACTTCTGATTAATTTTCATATGCAAATTTACTTATAGTAAACAAACTTGTCATAGTACATTCTAAATAATTAAAAGGATAATTTCAAAAAAGTTCTGAAAAGTTTGAGTATGTCTTTTAAAAAAAACAACGAATTCCCTTCATGCATTAGGAACTTTTGTAATGCAGTCGAACCTCCATGTATTGAAAAAACAAAATTGCCAGAAAAGAAATCGATATGCAGTAGAACCAGCAAAGTTGACCACCTGTCTAAGTTGACTGCTATTTTCAGACACAGAATTAGATCTATATCATATAATTCAAGTTCTATAAGCAGTTCTTCTATGTAATGTACATGGAGATATGCTAAAAGTTTGATATTTAGAAAATTACGATACGTGGAAGTTCAACTGTACATGCTTATACTAAAGAGAAAAAAATTTTGTTTATTATAAAAAATATATTTTCATACAAGAATGTGCAATTAGGTTCTACCAGTAGAATGTGCTCCTAAAATTTAATAGGGATTTAACAGTATAAGAACTGCAAAATGAACACAAATTTGTATTACAGAATAAAAAAATTTACTTTCTTCTTTTTTTGTAGATAATTTAACAGAAAGATTGTAATTTAGGCACAGAAAAAAGAAAAAGAATTCATAGTGAAAACTTACGTTTTAATTCCAGAAAGTTAAAAAATAAATTTATTGCATTTGTCTCACTTAAAGGCAACTGTTAGCCTTAAATTCCAAACAATCTATACTATACGTAATTAGTTGTCAATATTTAAAATTTACAATAAAGTACTGATGACAGTTTCAAAGGTAATAATTTGATTGTCAACACATTTATAATTTATTTATGATTTTGGTTTTTATTTGGAACAAATGAGATTTCAAATAAATAAAACAGTTAATATTATAAATATAAACAAAACTGATATTTCATACATTAAATGATGCAAAAAAAAAATTCATAGCATTGAGCAACCACAATTAATAACGATACAAACTGCAACATTTAATACAAACATCTTGGCACTGAGAACTGAAGACCGAAAAGTCCACATTTTATCATTAAGGAAACCAAATACGAATAGCTGCAAATAATGTCTATAATTCTCCATCCCTTCCAAAAACAACCGAAATGAATCCTAGAAATCGTCTGGGTAAAAGGTGCACTTATTATTTGATGCTTTTTTTTTAATGAATTGGAAATACATACTACACAATGAATCCATTGCTAAAAAAGGCAATGTTTACTTATTATAACAAGTATCATTAGTCAAATGAAAAGTGGAAACAAATGATACTAATTCTTAATGAAACACAATACATAAAAGTAACATTGGGTACATGACTAAAAATAAATGAAAATTTTACAACTTATAACAGTTTATAAGTAAATCTTATTAAAAAAATCCTGAAAATTCATTATGTAAAAACTGGAATAAAATATTATATATACATATATTATAATAAAAAATGTCAAAACTTAAGTAAAATCTACAGATGAAACTTGTAAATTCCCTTCTCTTAAGATTTATGCAAGGCTTATTGATATAATTTGACTCATCATCGCCTATTAGGTGAAAAAACTTTTAATGCTAGCAAACATTTTTATGTATTGTGAAACGGAAAAAAAACTCAGGATGAGTAACTTACATGGAAGGATTATAACACTGCTTTGGAATTTTCTAGAAAACAATGTACATTGTTGAAAATAAAAAATTCATTGTTGCACATATAACATTTATACGAACATATTTGAACTTTAATCAGGACATTTTAAACATTGGAATTTCATTTTCATTTTTTAAACGTAAAAAACCACTATGTGTCTTCAACATTCTAAAAAATTTAAGTTTTATATTTTACAAAGTTTACACTTCATATTAAGGTACATAACGGTTGCTTGCATTTAAATACGTATGAATTAAAAGCCAAAGTTTAAACTTACCAGATTAAAGAGAAAATACATAGGTACAAGCCTCACACATGCAACTATTGACAGAGCAATGTATAGGTTAAAAATATGTAAATTGCATTAGAAGCAAACAATAAATTAAAATTAAACTATAATGCATTTATTTTTATGGATAAATTATCTACAAAAGTTTACAAAATGCAAATAGCATTAAAATATTTAGAATACCTGGTAATTATTACACATCAAAAATCATATGTTTACTCAAACATGTCACCCAAAGGCACATTATTTCCTAATTTATATTTATCAAACATGCACAATACAAAGTTCCTAATAATATGAGTTTCACCAATTGTAGAATACAGATGAAAGAAGATTTGGATGTTCAATGCTATGAATTTTGACATAATAAAATAATGACTTATTTTTACAACTTCGCACAATACATCTAAAAATGAATGTTTCTTCTATAAACTTAGAAAGTAGTTCAGACAGTTCTGTATAAAAAAATTCCACAGGCAACTTTTGCTTATGAAAAACATTGATTTCGTTTAGTAAAAAAGGCAGATTTCACAATCAGTATTTTGCTCATTTTGCTTATTTTTCTGAACAAATTATTGAGAAGCAAGCAAAAAAGGATTTTTCTTCCTTAAATTGCAGTAAAAATATACAGCAAGATGCTGCCTACTATCTTATGTACAGGTCATTTATTAAACAATGTCCACTTGAGGCTAAATCCTCACCGTCACACGTTTCATATTGTGACAAGGACACACTAACACATCAGGTGAAACGCAGTACACGAAATGATGTAGCAGGAGTATTTATGAGTAGACAGCCATTAGATCAGAGATTTGCTTTACCTTTAAAATCTTGATGCTCAGAGTGAAAGGAAATTTCTCACATGTATATCTTTGTGATAGCAGTTTCATTTTTAACAGTTCGTGGCACTATTACTGAGCAGATGATTCCTGCAACTGCTTTCTTTGAGAAATGGCACACGGGCACTTTCAACTGCTCGTGTTTCAGACCCCAGTCAAGTTCAATACAAGTTTAAAAAACTGAAATAAATAACAATTAAAGCTGTTACTACATGGTTTATACAAGGTTATCATTGGACTAAAATACATTTTTTAATACTTTTAAGAAGTTCACAACAAAAACATATGGGCAATTGATAATAGAAAATGAGAATAGATGAAAAACTAAAAAACTTTATTCACTTGGAGAAATTCTTTGGCACAATTTAAACTCAGTACAGCAGATATTCTCAATCCATTGTTTGGAAATTTAATTTGAGAGATTTAACATTTCTTGAAAAAAAAAGCATTGTTTTTTAACTCTATTATAAATAATTTTATGATGTATTCAACTAAGACTTTGCAATACCAGGTACAGGGCTGCCACTGAGTTCTGCCAAAAGTAGTTGCTTTAGTAGCCTGTAATATGAAGAAGTGCCCAGACACAGAAAATAGTTTCAAAAATTGTCTCCATTTTTAATTCAATGTCTAAAAAAATCTAAAAGAAAGTGTTGGATGCATGTTTTCGCAATTTGTGCATTTTGAGGTGTGCCAAGTCCATTCCGACTTTTTTTAGAAAATGTCTCTGTGTCCATCTGTGTGTGTCAGTATGAATGTTAGGGTATCCACAAGAAAAAATTTAAGTTGATTACACCCTCTTGTACTTTTCCTCTTATATCAAAAAAAAAAAAAAATGTTCGAAACAAATTCATATAATTTGAAAAACAGCAAACCATCCTTTCCTGTGTCTGAAAGAGTGAATGAATCAGCAGTAATGAAATGTAAAAACACTTTTTTGAAAATTTGAAATTTCATGTGAAGAAATTGTTGGCCCAATAGCCCCACATATTCAACAAAAATATTTATCCAAATTAAAAAATATTTAAGTATTTTTGGGTAATTGAGGAGATTTGAACAAAAAATTTAGACAGCTGAAAAAAAAAACTTTTTTTTTTTAAATGTTGCCATTTAAGATCACTAAAGAGAACAAAATACTACCTTTGCAACAATTTGAGGTTTTAAAGAGAATATATTTTTTTTAATTTAAATGGTGGTTTTTTTTCTTTTTTTTTTTTTTTTTTTTTGTGACTACTGCGCTAGAAAGGGTTCATGTTTGAACTGTAGCCAAAAAAAAGATGCCAAATTGACAATATCTCTTAAATTTCTCAAGAATCCTATGAGCATAACGTTAAATGGTTCATAGCAGACAAAGTCAACATACAGGTTTAGATTTTTAGAACTAACCATGGTAGTTTAAGCTAAAATTAACTAAATATGTATACAAGAAAATAATTACTCTTTACAAATTTGGTAACAATACATTAGATCCGAGATATCATGATACATAGAAGAAACTTTACTTTGGCATGTTATCGACAAGGGGTAACCCCCCCCCAAAAAAAAAAAATCTCCCCAGGTCTCCCTTTTGTTATCAGTGTACATGATTTTAAACATTGAGCCTTTCTTACCCTCCAAAACAATGTTAGCAGTTAATATAATGCTCCTTTCTCTCCCAAAGGAAAATAATGGATCTAAAACTAAGGAAACATTTTTTAAAAAAAGGGGACGGGGCTCTTCTACAAAAATCGTACGTGTAGAGGGAAATTGGAGATCATATTCGGATTCTAGGGATCAATTTGCAGAAGAATCAGTCGGAATAGCCTCAGAAGCATTTAAGAGTTTTTTTGCTACACAGTGTGTTTGGAGGGAAGGGGGGGTCCACCAAGTTTTTTTTTTTTTGGCTACATATGCACAAAATTTTGAGCTTTGCACATCTCTAGTCATTCAGAATAATGTTTACGGTTATTATAATGCTCTTTTCCCCCTCCAAATTAAAAAAATGGCTCTGAATCAGAGGAGGAGGGAGGTTCTAAAAAGGGGGGAGTGATGGGGGGAAGGTGGTCGTATTTGGAAACAAGGGGTCCTTTTACATAAGAATCAGCCACAAGAATGTCTATGAATGAAGACCTGGGATTCAACACGTATGCAACGTGTGACATTCAGAAGATTTTTTTTTTTTATTATTTTTTTTTTACATTGGAAAAAATTTTTTGGACACATGGGAGTCATAGAAGCGAGTTCTATGACTCCCATGTCCAGCATTCTGCACCGAATTTTTTTTTAAATATCTTTTTTAAAAAAGCAGTATAAAAAGATCATTTTTTGTGATTTTTCTAATATTTTAAGGGGGGGTATGTCCCCCCAAGTCCCCCTTTTTTGCTATTCGTGCCCATGATCTTGAACTTTGAACTGCTCTTGCTCGCCAGAACTATGTTAGCAATTGATATAAAACTCATTTAACCTCAAAAAAAAATTGCTTCCAACTAGTTAGCATAAGGAACTGTAAGAAATTATTAAAACCATTCTTAAAGACATATCTAATCATGATTAAACAATAAAACTTATATGGAAGTAATTTTGAACTAAGTTTTCAAGCAGCCAAATTACTGCTGTGCTGTAAAAATAACAATAGGGAAAGTATAGAAGTAATGTAGATTTACTTATGTAAATAATAGACATATTTATGTAAAACAACTTGAAAACTTTTTAACAACCAGTCGTATTGAGCAATTCTCTATTCAAGAACAGATTTTATTGAATGAATACAGTATTTTAAATATTAAAAAATGATGAAAATGTTTACTAATTAAACATATTTGTAAACAAGGTAACTCTATTTCAAATTATTTTATTATTTGTTGAAATAAATCTTAGATTATTTTTCTTTACAAACATTCAAATGCAAAAAACCATCAATTTCAAAAAATATGTATATACCATGGTTTTAAAATAAAATTATTTTTTCAAGTCAAAAAAAAACTTTCATTTAATCTCACACAACGACACTGAATAGTACAATGACAAAAAAACAAAGTTGATTTTGATTTAACATTCGATTTTAGCAATTAAAATAAAAACACGAAGAAATAATAACTTTTTAAGCTCTTATCAGTATTAATTTAAAAAAGATTTCTCCTTGAAATTGTGATTACAGTACGCTAATTGCTTCAAGACCATGAGTAAAAGCAAAGGAGCTAAGGCATTAATTAATGACGGCTTCCTCTATACCTGTAGGGTTGCTTATTTTATGTAGTATGGAGCGCATGAAAGGAAAATTCAATGTAAACAACTTTACAGACACAGAAGCAATCTCGGGAAGTTCAGCGACAGTGTATAATCACACCTGATTAACTTTAATTTTTTAAACAGATATTAGGTGGAAAATGCAGTGGGAATAAAAGTAGTAAATTTTACAAAAAAAAAAAAAAAAATTTATTCATTGAACCAATTCTCTGAATTTGTTATTTTTTTGAGATTCCCTGATATTTCCCTGATTAGTAAACTTCCCCAACTTTTCCCTGATCTGTCGCCCCACCCTGAAAAATAAGATCAAAAACCTTCTAAAAAAACACCTCCCCTGCAATAGTGCAACCTGCACCATGAGTAATGACATAATTTTGAACATCATTTCTATAATCATCTGTAATCAGCATTTTAAAATCCCATAAAACAAACTTTCAATGCATTTTACAAATTTATGTCAGCTATTTTACCTGTACTACAATTTTTCTTGGAATATGTATAAATTATTTGTTGCAGCTACAGCAATTATATTTTCTTGCGGATGCCATGCCGTATGAAGAATTTTCCGGCCAAAGTCAAGGCAATCAACACTAATTTCATCTTTTTTTCTCTTTCCACCAGTGCATACCTACAAAAGAAACATGTGTAAAAATGAAGTTTTAACTCAGAAACTATTAAGTGCCTATGAGAGCTAACATTCAAATTTCAAATAGAAAGTAAACCCCCTTCCAAATGTTAATTTTTTAAGAAGGAGAAACAATTGCAAGTTTGATTTCTTCACTATTACACTTTCAATGTTTACTTCGATACAAAAAGTTTGCATGCAACATCTTACTTACTTTTCTTCTGCTAAAAGAACACAATTATTTCAAAACTAAATGAATTTTACAATGCAAATAGAATAACATTATTATCACTACAAAAGTGTCATCAAGCATCACAAATCCAGTCCGTTTGGGCTTTGGTGAATTTTCTCTCTACTACCCACAGGATTTTTAAGGACTCTGATAAATATCGAAAGAATCATAGCATACCTGCCAACCTCAGAGAAAAAAAAATCTGAAAGATTTTTTTATTTTTATCCACAAGATTTTAACGCAAAATAAAATCAAACAGGACACCTACCCTCTTTACATTTAACAATATATTAGTTATGAATTTCATATCAATTGAACTTATTTTCGTTTAGTAATTATTACTTTTATTGCTTTCTTTAAAAGTTTGGAAATAACATTTACTCGTACTCAATTTTAAAAAAGAACGAAGCAAAAACAGCTTGAACTGAAAGAGTGAAAAGATAAATTGTGCCCCTAGTTGCCCGCCGCAATGCTTGCTTTGATTGGATCCTGATGAAGTCATGAGCTGTATCACTCAGTGACGTCATGATCTTGACTCACTTCTTGTGCCATTCTCCTACGGCAACCTTTCCTTGGCTACTTGGCCTAAAACGCGGTGCTGCGTTCCACAAAAGTATCATTAGCGCTAAAATTGCTGAGATACAATTTTCCCCCTACAAAACGTGAAAAATCCGGAAGATTTTGTTCATAACCGGAAAAAGACATGGAAATCCGGAAGGGTTGGCAGGTATGTCATAGCCTCAGGCCCTAATCTTAACACAAAACATTAGCGATAAATGTGTGTTTGGGGCGGTGGTAGCCCGATCGGTAGAGTGTCGGATTCGGGGACTGAGGGTCCTGAGTTCGAACCTCGATGGTCGAAGATCCACCGTCATCATTTAAGGGGAATGGGCGACTTTAAATATGCTCGTTGTCTCAATGTCCTCCAAGTGAAACGATACCTCTGAGGGTGCTAGCACCAGGTAGCTATTAGCTCCTGGTCTAGTTTTAAATTCTCATTAACTGTTCGATCCAGTGATGGTGCTGCCATCTATCGGTATAAAAAATAATGGATGCAAGGCACTTAGTATGCAGTCCTCGACATAAATACAGTTGTGACTTGGAATCGAAATGTGTTTGTGTGTAGGCGGTATGTGTATGTGTGTGTTTGTGTCTGTGTGCTGGCATAAGTGTGTGGGTAGTTGTGTGTATGAATGTGTGGGGGGATATCTGTATGTGTGTGTAGGCATATGTGTTTGTGTCTGTGTGCAAGCATGAATGTGTGGGTAGTTGTGTGTATATGTGTGTGTGTATGTGTAGGTGTTTGTATGTATGCGTGTGTGTATGTGTGTGTAGTTGTGTATGTATGCGCGTGTGCGTAGGACATGGATGCAACCGGAGACAGCTTTCGCTATAGGAGCAGCATCGTGAGGAACTGGTCGACGACTGATGGTGCGGAGGGTGGCGGTGGGAAAATAAAATGATAGCACACCAAAAACAGTCAAGTGAGAACAATAAGCAATCGTGATTGCTCAAAACAAATAGTGCCAAGTCAAAGGACGAAAAGTGAGGCCAATTCTGTGGAAAAAAACCAGAATGGGCTGCGCCCAGAGAACATGCTATGCTTCTCATTCAGGCTTGCTTTAAATCTGACATTACATGCTAATTTTGCAGTTTGGAACCCACTTTTTCAGATTGACCTTATTTCAATGTAAAAGACAAATTCTTGAATAATATTCAATTATTCTTCTATTTGTTTCATGGGTGTTCATTTATTTTTCAAAGCTACACAAACGTTACATGACATCTCTTTAATGAAAATAGTATACTATAAGCTTTTTTAAAGCTATTTTTCTTTTGTAGATAATTGAAACTTTAGAACTAGTTTGGTAGTGAAAATACTTTTGCATTTTACTTTATTCTGTTAGATATTTCATAACATTAATTGGTGTAACTTATCACTGATCATGAAAACAGTTTTAAAAAAAATGAAACTGGCTAGTAAAATTAGTCAAAAGCATATTTTTGAAGTAACTGTTTGTCTCTTTATTTCCTCATTAAAACAGATTTTGAATTATTTCAGCTAGTTAAAATATCAAGTGCTAAAATATGCAGTCTGAATTTGCATATTTGAAATAAAATAGAACAGTAAGTAAATTCAGAACTTATTTTTCAATTTAAAAAAAAGAATAGTTTTAGAGAAGTTGTTTGAAAAGGATATTTGTCTCTTTATGGAGATCATGTTTCGGGGAGTGCTTGGTAAGATTGCAGGGTGGGGGGGAGCATAACTCTTCGAGGTGGGCACCTTTAGCTAAGGTTTCAGTATTCTACCCAATAAATAAATATTCCAGCAATTTATTCAAATAATAATATCTAGAGCAGGAGCGCTGTTGGGTAAAGAGGAAGTGGGAAGGAGGGGGTCTCATGATGGGGACTACATCAAAGAAAGGGGGGAGAAGGTTGAGAAAACCTGCCTTCTTGGAGAACTTTAACATGCACTCTCCAGAAACTGCACATTGCAGAAAACCAGAAAAAATCATATGATGTTACTGCACAAGGGTAAGACACATTACAACAACAATCAACTCCTAGTTGATCAAAGTTAGACCCAGGACTTCGGTTTAAAGTCAAGTAGGCAACAGCTAAAGCCCATGTTGAACTGAGAAATACAGGTTGTTTACAGCAGTTCTTCTTATACAATATGGGTATACTTTCGATCCAGAACACAGAATTAAGAATTTTTAACTAACTTGTCTAGAACAAATGACCTACCAGACAGCTTAACTTTTCGAGTTACTGCTTCAAACTAATATTTTTCTACATATGCTTGATGAAACATTTATAATCAGCAGGGTTGGCCGGATTGGACCCAATGGGTTTTTTTGAAAAAACCCATTTAAAAAAACCCATTATTTAACCCACTTTTGGGTTTTTTAAAATTTTCTGAGAAGTTTTTAAAAAAATTAATTAATTTAAATACTTTTACAATTTAAACTTCTATTTTATTTGTTCTTCGCCACAGACAATGGACACAAAAAATGAATTTTGAACTTTAATAGTATTTCTTAACTCTTAACGCATTAAAAAAATACTTCAAAGGTTTTAAATAAATATACTTAACTTTTTTCTTTAACCGGTTAAATAAATAACTCAAATTATCTTGACTAAGTCCTGTCTCCTCTGATTTTATTAATATTTGTAGATTGTACATAGGAAACTACTCTAGCTAAAAGGCTTTCATGTAGTGATGTGGATTGGGTAAATACCCAGCGGGTAGGTAAATATTTTTTGGGTATTTACCCGGGTATTTACCCAAGGCCTGGGTAAATACCCAAAAACTGGGTATTTTATAAAAAAATGCAAAAAAGTGAATGAGAATTTTTTTTAAAAATCTAAATATGAAATAATTGGTACTGATATATACATATGTATTACACAGTTTATAATATTTTTTATTGAAAGACTTGATGAAATCATGAAAGAAACATATCGTGAACCAAAGAATCTTTCTTTTCAGTGTCATAATTGGAGAAGTATAAGCAATTCATTATGAACTTCAGGATTTCAAAATTGCAATCTAGGTTAGTCATATCCCAAATGAAAAAAAAGGAAGCATGAGGGATGTTTGGAAGAGTAAACTGAGAAGTTATTAAGACACTATGGTGTTATTTTTTTATTGATATTTAAGTGATAACATGGAAAATATAGAAACAGTTTTCACATTAATAAGCAAAAAAAAAAAAAAAAGCAAAATTTTCTTTTCTGTTGCTTTGCTCATTTGCATTTGTTCCCTTGTAGGGTGGGAAGGTAAATATTTTTTTGGGTATTTATCCGAAGGCAGGGTAAATCCCCTAGTAATTGCGCATTTTGCAAAAAATTTTTATGTAGTATTAAAAGGTGACTATTTTCTTTTTTAAACATCAACCCCAAAATAAAAGATTAAAAATTTTAAATGAATTTTAAATGTTTATGTATATTATGTGTGTGTGTATCTATATATGTGTGTGTGTGATACAGACTACACCTGAACAATTGAACTAAGTTTGGAGGAAATTTCTGCATAAGATATAGGTAAATAAATAGTATTAATAAATTGAGCGACATTTCGTTACATTTTGATGTCATGCAGGGATATATTACTGGGTTATAAAAGACTAGGACCTTAAAAAATTGATGTTTGCTTTTTTTGTTGTAACCAATTAAGCTTTTTTTTCTTTTTTGTAGAATGGCTTTTTATATCTGAAATTTGGCTATCAACGTTGATTAGGCATATCCAACACATTTAATTTGAATATCATATTAGATTGCTAAGCTGTTTCACACAATAATTCTTTAAATATGTGATCAAAATACAATTTTTGGGCAAAAATTTATTGTTTGTATATGATTGGTTGTATATATACATAATGGAATACATACAGAAAAGTATTTTAGTTGAATATAAATTTTTGAAATAAATACCCGGGTATTTACCCATTTTGGGTATTTACCCGGGTATATACCCTGGGTATTTACCCCTAAAAATAAATACCCGGGTATTTTACATCACTACTTTCATGTGAATTATTTTCTGCAATCCAACACGTCACAAATCTCGAATTAACAAGTTATATTTTTTTAAGAAATTAACAGGTTTTACAAATGGTCGGACAGAAAACAGAATAGGATGTACAGTATTGTCATTATCTTACGAAAAAGTTTAATATTTCTTACCCTGTACACAGAAATAGAAAAACAGGCAACATAAAATTCAAAGAAATTTCTTGATTAATCTGGAATTCAGTAAATAGGGATTTAAACTACTTGAGGTTCTACAGAAGTTTTGCATAACAAAATGAAATATGATAAAGTAAAATGCAAAAAAAAAATAATAATAATAATTAAAAACGGACAATAGATTTTATTACTCAAGAAGTAACTTTGCCTTAACTGTTAGTAATCATGGAATCTAAAAAATCTGAAACTTCACCATTCTTGGGTTTCGTCGTCTTTCATACTTTTCTTCAGAAAACATTGAATTTTAACTAGTTTTCCAGCTTTTTTTACCCCAAGACAATTTTTGCGCTTTGTCCATATACTTACGCTACAATATGCTAAAAGTACCCTACATTTTCACTAAAAAAATACAAAAAAAAAAACCACATTTCTTTTAAAAAACCCACTTTTAGTTGGGTTTTTTTGGGTTTTATTTAAAAAAACCCAAAAAACCCTGGGTCCATGGGCTTTTTTAAAAAAACCCGGGTTTTTGCCAACCCTGATAATCAGTGCATCAAAATTTAAATTACTTACTTTTCTAGGCTTAAGAACAGTTTTAGGCTTTGCAATCTCCTTGGAAGCTTCTAACGTTACATCTCGTTTAGTGTGACGATCAAAAACTCGGAAGAAATTATTATATGAACCAGTCATAATGTAACTAAAGGAAAAATATTATACAGATTAAAAATTATTTAACGAAAATAGTTATCAGAAAAGCTTAAAACAATAAGATAAATTTTTATGGACACATGCACAAACAGAAGATAAAAAACAGATGGATGAAAGTGCAAACAATCAACTATTTTAATGATTAGTGAGAACATAATATTAAGCTCTCTTAATTAAAGTACGGCTTAATTAGTAATTTTCAAATGTATGATAAAAAAATAGTTTTTAGTAAATTTGAGAATATACTGGCAATTTATAATTTTGGTAGAATGCCTATTATTGAGGTATTTCTCCTCCATCATTTATTTTCACCTCAGAAATAATGACATTGATAAGGTCTGTCACGAAGGTGAGGAATTTTCCAGTAATAAGGGCCTGATGCGATAAATTTTTCAGGGAATTTTTGTTTTCTTCGTTGCTACAATCTGCACATGTTAAGCATATGAAAACATGTTTACTTCTTTCTTTTCATTAATTTACATCCCTGAAATTCAAGTTCACGGAGGTGAGAAGGCATAAAAACACAGATCTTTTCCCTAAATTTATTATTTCAATTTTTTTTCCTCTTCTTTAAAGCAATATTGTTAAAACTGACTATTGTAGAAAATGCAGTACTCAAAGCTTGTTTTTTATTGGATGCAACATAATATAAGTGTTTTGTGGCAATTGTGCAGCAATTGCTTAGTAACTGCTTTTAACCTTAAATAATTTTTATTTAATGTATAACAAAAAGTTAAAGCATAATAAGCAAAAATGCACAGCTATTTTATACAAATATGGATAACTTATACTTATTAATAACAAATCAAACAAGACATAACAAAAAAAAAGCAACAGCTGCAAATCATACATGGCAAATCAGCTCTTTTTTTTTTTTTTTTCCATTTTAACACAGCAAAGTATTTTCAGTAAGTTACCGCCCTATAGCCAGGACTAAGGCAGAACAGGGTGGCGACAGGAACTGTGAAAAAAAGTTCCCTGAATTTTCCCTGATTTCCCTGACATTAAGTTCAAATTTCCCTGATTCACGTTACCAATGACATAATAGTTTTCTTTCTTTGCTCTACTTGAAATCCATTGTATTTTTTTTATAAATTGCAGTATTTTAAACGTTTTAAGTTGTGTAACTTGTTGAACTAAAGATATATTTTTAAAAGATGCTACTTTTTTAATAAAATGGTTTTTAAAAAACCCTATCAAGTCAATTTTTTTGGGAAAAAAACCCCCCACAAAACAGTATATTAAATTTTTTTACAATGGAAAGATTATAAAAAATTTAAAAAAAACATACTTTACTTCCAGAAACCACTTAGCATTAGAATTTTAAGAAAGAAATTAAAATTACTCTTAAAAACAGATGTGTATTTATGATAGAACTAAAAAGTAATTGAAATTATTTTGAACTAAGTTTTCAAACAGTATAATAATTGTTGCAAGTATAAGAAGTAATAGTGAAATAATAGAAGTAATGTAGTTATTTCTTATATAACTAATTGACACATTTATGCAAAACAGATGAAACCATTTGACATCCATTCATAGGGAGCTTTTCTCTAATCAAGAACATAGGTTTTAATGAATGAATACAGCATTTTAACAATAAAAAAATAAAGATATTTACTTAAGTATATAAGTTAACTCTGTTTCAAATGATTTCAGTATGTAACGAAAAAAAAATCTTAGATTGCTTTTGAAACAAACAACTTTGAAATGCAAGAAAAAAAAAAGCAATTAGTTAATTTCAAAATATATAAAAGAAGAATATAACTTGATTATAAAATTGAAGAATCACTTAAGTCTGAAGAAAAGAAAACCTTTATAATCTGCTGTGACAACAAACAGTGTAACGGCAAAAAACAAAGTTTTTTTAAATTGAAAGTTCAATTTTGGCAATTAAATTAAAAACGCGAAGAAGTAATAATTTTTAAGCTTTTATAGTATTAATTCAAAAACCAAAGATTTCTTCTTGAAATCGTGATTACAGTATGCTAATTACTTCGAGACAATGGAATAAAAGCAAAGGATCTAAGGCATTAATGAAGGCTTCCTCTTTGCCTGTATGGTTGTTTATTTTACGTAGCATTGAAAGCGTAAAAGAAAAATTCAAGCTAGGTAAAATAAACAACCTAACAGACACAGAAGCAATCTTCGAAAGTCTATCCTGTGGTTAATAAGTAAGATTCAATACTTTGACGTTGAGGGAAAAAAATGCACAAATATGCGGCAGCATATAATCACACCTCAGTAATTTTATTATTATTATTTTTTTTTTTTTGAACAGATAATTGGCAGAAAATGCGTAGGGAATTAAAGTACTTAATTTACTTTTTAGTACTTTTAAGATTTTTGAGTTGAAGAAGCTACGACTAACGATATTACATAACGATCAATAAGAAAGTCATAAAATAAAGATTGATATTCCTTCCCTTTTAGATGTACACATTATAAGCAAGCCTTTGTATATATTCTCATCTGCGTGGCCCTTTGGTGATAGACAATGGATTTGGATTTACGAATTTAAATTTTAATAGTAATTTTAATTGCAAAAACAGAAAATGAAATTAAACAAAATGACATTTTCAAAACTTATTTGATGAGCAGAATTACAATAATGTGGTCGTGACAAATGTTCAAAAATCTTGGCACTACAGCCATTAAAAAAGTTACATTAAAATGTAAAAATTCTGCCAAATTAATTTTGGTAAAAAGATCATTATATACTATAAGATATTGAAATTGATTGTTATTGTTCCGTGACAATCAGGCCAAGTAGAACAAAAGTGCTTTAAAAAAAGAAGAAAAACTAAGTAAAACTCCCATTTTTTTATTTAATTTTATTTATGAACTTTATTAATATTATTTATTTATTTTGGTAGTTTATATATTTAGGTATTGATTTTGCAATTTCAATTTGAAAATTCCCAGCATTTCCCAGGTTTTTGAGGAAATTTTCAAAATTCCCTAGATTTTCACTTTTTTTTTTCAGGGTTCATACTCTATTTGGATGAAAAAATTCCATGACTTTTCCAAAACTTTTTCATGACTTCAATGAAAATTTTCATGACCTCGTTACATAAAGAGAATAGCATTATTTAATCTCAAACTTGGTAATATTTGGAAATGAGCATTAGCAAAACGTCCCACAGCCTCATTGAAGCACTTACTCGTTGTGGGAAAAATATAAGTGCACACTTAAAAAACTAAACTATTCTTATTTGTCTTTATCATATAAATTTAAGTAAAGTAAAAATGCAATGAAGCAAATATGATGATGCTTAAATGTATGATTTAAAAAAAAAAAACAGGCAAAATGATATTGAATGGGACAAAGGTTGAATGAGTCATCATTAAGTTTCAATAAATTTGCTTCAAAAGTTACCTTTTAGTGTCAACAGTGCCTTTAATCATCCACATAACTTGACAGTATTTTGGTTCTTTGAAGTAAAGCCACATAGTTTAGTTCTTTATGTTTCCAAACCAGATCTTTTTTGAAAAAACTATTCAGTAATGAATCAATCTTCTGATTCAAAAGTAAATTTGTTTTGTTTACAAATTTGCATTTTCAAATGCATATAAATAAATAGGTACAGAAATTTCAGAACACGTTTAATTCCCGACATTGAACGTAGCAGTGGGTCGCATGGATTAGTTTTGCATGCTGTATGTTGGGCACTACTGTTTTAGAGCATTGGAATTCCTCTTTTTCTGTATTCTGTCGCCTCACTTAATATCTATATTTTCTAAAACATTCAACAAATTAAGAGATTAACTCTGAAAAATTTAATAATAAAGTTCTTACAAGTGATGGAATCGAACTCGCATGCAACTGAATTGCTTTTTTTGAGTGGGCGTGGCAAAACTAAGAACGTGAAATTTTGCTACTACAGAATATGAAACATAAGAAGTGTTGAAAATAACAGAAAATTCAAAATAAATGATGTCCAGGCAGTAAAATCACATCGCAAAAAATGGCAAGCGGCTGCGACAGAAGTGGATGCAATGAGATTTCAAAATTCAGATTTGGTTTTTGGATCGTTCAATTTTCCACTTTTAATAGCTTTTATGTGCTATACTGTTAAATCACTCAAGATTTCTAATGCTCCTTTAGTTAGTGTTCCTTTCTCTTTGCCCAGGACATTTTTCCATGACTTGAAATAAATTTCCATGACTTTCAATGAAAATTTTAATTTTCCATGACTTTTCCATGTCTGAAATTCTGTTATTTTTTTCCATGACTTTCCAGGATTTCCATGACCCGTACGAACCCTGTTTTTTGGTTGTTTTTTGAATTCCCTGTATTTTTTCTGTTTCTTCAGGTTTCCCTGCGGCGTGGCAACCAAACTAAAATAGAAATAAAATAGCTTTACATATCATATTTAGTGCCATTCTGAATCTTTTTTGCCTTGAAGCAGATAACAGAATATCGGTTTTGAAGGCATTTATACATTATAAATTCTAAATTTCGAGTTCTAAGTTCATTTCTAAATTTCGAACGGATTGTTCCAAAACTTGAGAAAAACATCTCGTTGCTGTACTACATAGCCTATAGTGGTTTTTCTAAAGCCTTTTTTTTTTTGCCTGAACACGGTACAGATTCATCTTAACAAGCTATTAAAAACTTAAATGCATTTATTATTATTTCAAGCAAATATTAGTTCAGTTATGAACAGAGAATATTTTTATTACTACACAAAAGTTAATTACAAAAAAAAAGCAGTTTCTTCATAGTATGTAGATAATTTATAATTAATCATCAAGTGCAGATCAACTTTGTTTTATTTTACTCCAAAGAAAAAAAGACAATACTTAAATCCTGAAATAGAGGGATTTTTAGTTTGGTAAAATTACTTGTAACTAATTTTTACTTATTAAATAGTTTAAATCCAAAAACTATTTGACAATAGAATAATATCTGCATTTGACGGATAACAACTAATTTTTGACAGGTCACAGCAACAACACGTTTTTGATGTCACAACCCCCAACCTTGCCAAAAAGTAGTCGAGTTTGTAGAAAATGCTGATTTATGCTGAATGGAATTAAATAACTCATCTATGGGCAAGAAAACTGCAATATCTACAAAAATTAGCTAAGATATTTGATTTCTTACAAACACCAGCTAAATGCTTGAATTTGACCTTCTTATTCTTTACTTTCGACGAAAACCAATAAGCAATTTTGCACAATACAGCTCAAATAAAAAGCGAAAAAAATGCAAAAAAAAATACACAGATACTGCTGTTTAATGCCCAGGGTAGAACATAAGTCTATGTTCAAAGCCTTTTTACTCCTGCCTGGGTGTTTCGCCTAGTTTTCAGGACTAGACCAGGTTATAGAATGTTGTGTTTTTGGAATTTGACTGGAAAAAGAACAGACTGGAATGATATTGACAAAGAATGAAGAAGTTATTATAAATTAAGGTAAAGCTCAGATAGTGCATTTATCATAGCAAACAAGAAAACATGATTCACACCAAGCAATTCATATTTAGCATGCTGCTATTTGACCAACATATCATGTCAATTCAGTACCCCTGCACTTTCATCATAGCACTCAACTTTCATATTTGTCAAGCTCAATTTATTTTTAAAATATATTCAAGAGGAGATGGCACATTCAAATTATAACAAAATTATAACTTGTATGTTTTTTTTTAACCACTGAAGTTATTTAAGAGTTATTAAGAACTAGAAAGCATTTTGATAATGTAAAGGAAAAGAAAGCAGACATAATGAGTAGTGATGGAACAATTATTTATCAATAATCTATCACATCTGCCAATTATTTATAATGAACCAATGTTTACCAATTTAGTAATAAGTGAAAAAAAAATGTTTTAGTTAAGATTACTTTAAGTAAGCCTTGATCAAGAAACTATGCTGGATGGATTCATAAACAATAAATAAATAGCTTTCTGCAACAAAAGGTAGCATGCAATAATAAACTAAAAATAGGGTACTGCAGCACCATTTCTCATTTTGATGAAATTTGGTAAGCAATATGTGCCTATAATGCATTCCGAAACTATTTTATTAATTTCTTGAGAAATTTTTCTTCCTGAGAACAAGCCATTTGCTTGCTCTACGGAGAAATAAAATTTTGCATTTTTGAGCCTTTTCTAAGAGCTCAAGTAAATATACTATAATCAGTATGAAAATCAAAGTACAGCTTGTTCTTCAGCTGAAACATGTTAAAATGATAAAATGTAATACAAAAATAGAAAAAAATGAATATATAATATTAAAAGTTGTTAGTTAAAGTTTTAAAAGCTTTAATTATTAAAAAGCTTACTAGTCAAACCTTGACATCTCGAAACCCTTGATGTCTTGGAAAGAAAATTTCCCCCTGCATTTTTCACAGTAACTCTGATGTATTTCACATTGTTATCTCGAAATTTATTTTTCGAAACCCTTAATATGTCGAAATTTTTGCACAGAAGCAAGTTAACATAGAAATGCTGGGTGGAGTTTTTCATTTCCTTTAAAGAAAAAAATACTGGACTTTGAAGTCAAAGTGAGAGAGATATGATCAAGTAAAAAAAGGTGCTATTTTTCATTACGGACTTGCTTTAAAAAATAAAATAAAAAAACACCTTGTCAGAATAATTAGGAACTTTTGTTCAAAATTAAGCACCTTAAAGAGCCCTTGTAACAGGTCACTGAAATAAAGCACTTTAAAACACGTTCAAAGATCCGTGGGAACAGTGATCGTCACTTTGTTACATCAAGTCAACAAAAAAATTCTACATAATGAGGTACAGAGCTACCGTGAACCCAAATTTTACACGGATTTGACTATAAGAGGTTCAAGATTTGACACCTTAATTTTATTTTATGCACGAGTTTTTATTTCATACAGATGTAGCATTGCAAATGGATAAAATATTCCCCTCTTTTAGAATCCAAACTCCTGAGACTGCAGATAACATGTACTAGACTGCATTTTGGCATGCTTATAAGTGAGGTTGCGCCACTGGACGCTTTTGTTTTTGCAATTGGTTCCAGAGCTCTTTGCATGGGTAAAGTTATTAAACTCACACAATTCAGAGCTCACTGGAAGAACTTTTAGAAGTAACAAAGGCACAAAGAACAAAACCAGAATATCAACTCTGATGACACACAACTAAAAGCTTTCACTTTGAAAAATATGAGCCTTTTTTTGACAATGGCAAATGATCTTTCTGAAGCATTAGTGAGCAAGATCCTGTCACGGAAGGGACGTGAGTGATTATGGAAACATTATCATACTCAACTTTGAAAATTAAAAGTAAGGAGTTTTTTAGGAGTTCATTTTGATTTTTAAGGACTAGTTTCTTGTTTTACGATGCATTTTTTAAAATGTATTACAGAAAAAATATGTAGCGTACTAAATTTATAGTAAAATATGCATTTACTGCTTCTTAGACTTGAGCCGTCTCTGAATCAAATTCAAATACGAGGAGGAGGGGGGGGGGGGGGTAACCATTGAAATATATTTTATTTTGAAAATGAATAAAAAATAAGTGATATTGATTGAAATTAGTATTTCTCAAAAACAAAATACTTACTAACACTTTCCTAACCAAAAAAGAAAAAGACTAAAAAATTAAACAATTGCTAAAATAAGAACTATAACAAGCTGACTGAAAGTAGCAGAGGCCAAAATAACTTCGAACTGTCAAAATATTTAAAGACTACAAAAGGACAAACTTCAACCACAACAAACAATTTTTGGCGAAGCTTGTGTTTAATTTTGGCATAGAAACATAAGGTTACTCATACGAGATTGAAACATAGAAAACGCAATTTAAACATTAAGGAATCCTTTTGAAAAAACTGTACTAATTATTTTAATCTTCAAAATTGGTTAAAATTTTGCAGACTATTTTAAAACTCCTGTGTGACTATATGCTGATAAACATAGAAAACTGACTAATTTTAAGAATTTTTCTTCTAAAAAGTATGAAAATTATAACTCTAGGAAATAGTGGTACCACTGTATAGCTATTAAGTTGCTCTTTCATCTATTGTATAAAATACTTTATTTATTTTGTACTAAGTTATTTTGTAGTTTTGTAGTAAGTTAAAAAGCATGAAAATGCAGTCCTTGAATGGAATAAATAGCTGGCAGTGCATTTTATGTATGTTTTGTAATTAATATCTACAAGTATTTAAAATTTTTAAAAAAAAACTAATTTAAATAAAGTTGGATTTTTTTTTAATTCAAAAAATCACAAACTTTGCCAACCACAGATGCTACGTAAGTATTAAAACATTTAAAGATGTTGTAACAAAAATTAATTTCTGCCAGTGATTCCGTACTTAATTTTCTGACATTCAACACTCTTAAAGAGCAGGAATTTCGTTAAAAATTTTTCTCTTTAATGATTTTAATAAAAATACAAATGAACGTAATTTGTTTGCCTTTTTACAAGGTATAGTAGGCATCATAAATGCAAAAAATCCTATACCCATGGTGGCTGCAAAGAGATTGTGATTTTAAAAGTGAAAGCAGTAATAAAGAACGGCACATGAAAGAATTTATTTCAGTAAATTATTTTAGAATTGCATTTTACAGCTTTACAATAAACGTACTTTTTTAAAACAATCAATGTAATTGAAGCAAAAATCAAATTAAACCAGCGAATTAGATTTTAAATTTTTGACCTTTATAAAGGACACAGAATTTGGCTTGAAAATTTTTAACAGATTTATGGTATTAACAGACCAAAAAATAGCAGAATTCCAGTAAAATTGCGTAGGGTCTGGTGGGGTAAAGTGGTCATAAAATCGTAGGTTTTCAACTTAAGTGGATATTAAATAAAACAAATTCTTTAAACAATTAAACTTTTTTCTGTTGTTATTTTACATTGCACTATTAAAGAACACAATACATAGACTTTCAAGGGAAAAAATATTGATTTAAGTAGTTTTATAACAGTTTCATTTCCCTATGTATTTATGACCACTTTACCCCATGGGGTGGGGGGAAAGTGGTTATAGCATGGGGTAAAGTGGTCATAGTTAAAAATAGATGCAAAAAAGTTAAAAATAACCGTAATATTTGTATATTTCGGTTATTTTTATAGTTACAAGTATATGCACGAGTATATGCGGGGTATACATAAGAATGTATACGTGATTACCTACAGTATACATGTCTACAAGAGTATATACGCGTATACACAAATATCATATGCGTGTATGCACTTGTATCTCGAGTATATACATGCATACCTGAGTATATGCGTGTATAGTAGACATATATACGCATATATAAGTATACATACATACATATACGGGTATACACGAGTTATTTCGAGGATACATCCAGTGCGTGTTTGTACATGCCTACTCACGTACATACATATGGAAGCAATGAGTATACATGTATGTTTACGTGTAAACACGATTATGTACCAGTATAGACGTATATACGTACATTTACGTGTATATCAGTACATGTATGTATACACGAGTATATCCCCTAATACACATGTATGCTTACAGAGTGAATCCAAGCTCTGGGGCAAAGATCAAAGGGGTGTGAGAAGGGAGGATACGAAGCAAGGAATCATAATGAACTTATGGTCGCTGACGCGCTACATGCACACTAAGCCAGAAACTGATGGATGCAAAACAGGTCACAAATTTGTTACACAAAGATGATTTTACCTGACCAGCTGGTGGCGTGATGGTTAGGCGCTGGCCTTGTACATCTGTGGAATCGGGTTCTGACCTGGGGATGCTGGTCGGTGGATTTTCGAGATGCAGAAACTCATCAGCGCTCATGTCGTATGATTATGTGGCATGTAAAAGATCTCTATGGTATTCGTTTTGATTAGAATTTCTTAGGCAAAATCAAATTCCTACTGCAATTTCGCATCAAAGAGAGCCCAGATGCCTCCCCCTGGTGGAAAACTGGGTGTCAAAAAAAACTGTGTCATACATCAGCGCCTTAATGCTGAGACATGAAGACTGATGCATTGTAGGGGAGCGCACTAGGTCTGGTTATGGCCCAGACGCCTCTTCAGGTAGGACTCTTATACAGCCCCATTGGAGAAAAAAAGATGATTTTAACCAACATTTTAGTTTTTAAGAATTATTTAGAGCAGATGGTAAAGTTACGGCCTGTAGTAGCTCTAATACACGCATCGCAACAAAGGCACAGCGACTGTTGAAAGTTTTTCAAAAGTCCCATTATTGCAACAGAGAGTGCTTTGTGATTAAGACGCATGTATTACAGCAGCCGGCCACAAATTTCATCAATCACTTTAACACTTTCTTAAGACTTAAAATGTTATGTAAAATTGTCTTTGTGTAATAAATTTGTGACCTGTTTTGCATCCTTTAGGTTCTGATTTTGCGTGCATGTAGCGCGTCAGCGTTGTGTTTGTGAATATATGTTTCTTATGATTCTTGCTTCTTCTACTCCCCTCTTACATCTTTTAAGAATTTGCCCAAGAGTTTAAACTCACCTTATATACATGTATATCATGTGCTTGTGTGTAAGTGTCCTGCTCGAGTTTCGAGTACGTACGCGTATATACGTGTCTACCTGAGTATATAAGTGTTCGTATATGTACGAGTATAAGCGGGGTATATACGTGTATCGATAGTCGAATGTATATCTTTATAGACAAAAAATACTCGCAGTTACCCATATACTACGCGTTTATTGGTGCATTTATGTTAATACGTATATATACCTGCCTACACGAGTATATGAGTATGCATACGCATATACTCGTATATTTAACCCTGTTTACTGTAAAAACAATACATATTAAGTGAAATTAATATTTCTTTTATGTCTGCCTCATACTTAAAGTTTAAGTGACGTTAAAAGGACAATATTCGTTAAGCCTAATATTATGACCACTTTACCCCATCTTACTTAAATTGTTCTAAAAAATTAACCAAAATAGATTCAGCTAACTGCTAATGAGTAAGAGTTTTTTGAGACATGTAGGAAGCTTCCTGTGCAGTCAATCTGTTCATAATTTTAACAAACAAAATTTTCCAAGAAAGTTAAAAGAGGTGTTTAGATTTTGAAATTTTTCATATTCACACAAAATATTTTATTTTACCAAATAAAGTTTTGCAAGTTGTGAAATTTTGTATTCAAAATGTAGTTTTTAACTGCCCTATCGTAAAATAAAATTTTCACATTCATTTGAACATTTATTTCCAAATTATAGCCATTTATTTGACGTATGACCACTTTACCCCATTGACCACTTTCCCCCACCAGACCCTATAATGTAAGCACTTGTATTGGATTGGCAGTGAAGAAAATTTTAAGGTCATGTAGAATTTTAAAAATCAAGAGTTTGTAAGG
The DNA here is from genome assembly GCF_026930045.1 of Uloborus diversus. Taxonomy (NCBI): domain Eukaryota; kingdom Metazoa; phylum Arthropoda; class Arachnida; order Araneae; family Uloboridae; genus Uloborus; species Uloborus diversus. The sequence goes on from NC_072739.1 coordinate 36,618,282, forward strand.
AAGTAATAGCAAAATTCAGGAGTTTTAAGGGCCCTTATTTTTTTTCTTAAAAAGCAGGAGTTTATAAGGAGTCTGTAAGGAGTGTATGTATCCTGATTCCCCATAAAGAGCTAGAGAGAAAAATTTTTAACAACTTGCAAAAGACGATTAAACCGGCTTTTTTTTTACAAACACTAAATTAATCCATGCTTTCTTTATGCATGTTGTTCATGCATATCGTAATAAGTACACATTAAACTTCAACTTACTATACATTTTTCTATCACTTGAAAGAAGTATTTTTCTAATCTATGGAAACTAACCCTGATTTTAACGCTACTAAGTCTTAATTTACTTTTGTTTAAACGGCATTTCCCTGGAACGTAACCCCCAAAGTAAAATGCGGGCCCACTGTATTTTATGCCTCTTATTCAAAGGTTCGGTAAAAGGAGCAGACACTAAAAAACCTTAGAATTTGAATAATAGGCCTCTTTCTTTCCTTTTCTTCAAACTTAATTTTAGATTACCACAAAGTGTACAGATCAGAATTTCGTATTTCGGTGATAGGAATTCTGGTGTTCCACAGTATTACAATGTTAAATCACAATTTTGTTCAGAACTGTTAACATGTTTACAAGGAACCCTTTACTAATACAAAAGATGTAAGCTCATGGATGAAAAGGCATCTTTCAAAAGCGGAGGTTTCAGGAATTATAAGATGCTACGGTAACCGAAGTGTTTCCTTTAAATCTCAAACGGGGCAGAGTGCTTACTTTTAAAAAGGCACTCTTTCAGTTAATAAGACATTTTCCCAAAAGAATTTTGTAGTAAAAAAGTACAAATTTTAAAGTATAATGTTACCACTTTTTTCACTGGACAAGGATAACAAAAGAGTTATATTTGAAAGCCATGCTTGCGATCATTTTTACTTTTTTAGTAAGAAGATTTGCTTTTGTAATCAAGTGCTAACAAAGTTTGAAGGGCAAGGAGAGCACTGAGAAATGCAAAAAAAAAAATGTAAGAAACACGAAACATTGCAGTTCACTGCAAATTTGTGTGAGTTAACTTTAATATTTTTTTTTCAATGATAAACTACTTCTGAAATGTCTAAATCGTAATTTTAAAATTGTTTGCATAGAAACTGTAGAACTAAAATTCATTTTTCATTAATCACTATCAGTTGATTAATCAGAGATAAGACTATAGAATCCTTACCCGTCAGAACCATTCCAGCAGCATTCAAACTTGTCGAAAATACAGTCATTTTCATACAAACTACATAACTTTGATCTTAGATATTCATGCACATGGAAGCACTCTATAGGTTTAGTATCCATGTTGAGGTCCCAAACTTTAACAGATAAATAGTCTCTAGAAATTATATAACGTCCATTGTTACTAAATTTTACATCCGATATACTTGAGATAATTTCCGAAAAGAAACTCCTATTTGTTGGGTCTTCTGGCTCTTCAAACACTAAAAAAAAGAAAGAAAAATCAATATAAATTCTACACATTAGATCAGGGATTCTCAACCTTTCAGGCTCTGTAACACCCCCTTCCCCCCTTAAGTTCTGACTCAAACACTAAAAAAAAAGAAAGAAAAATCAATATAAAATCTATATAATAGATCAGGGATTATGAACCTTTCAGGATCTGTAACACCACACCCTAACTTCTGATGTAAGGTCGTGCACCCCCCCCCCCCCTTCCATAAGCGATCAATTCAAGTAGTTAGAACATGAGAATTTGAAACAAATTAAGATAGCCCCTGCTTAGGTTTCCGCCAACTACAGGATCTAGAGGAAGTTGGTATGTACAGGGTATATCTGCTACATTTAGAGTTCTGAAATCCATGACTTCTGTTTAACTTTCCTTTACTCACAGGATGCATTTTTTTTTCCACAAACATAAATTTTTTGAAAAAATATCTAAATTTGTACTTTATGAACATAAAATTGCAACAAAGCCTTGCATGTAGATTCCTAAAAATTAAAATAAAAGTAAAATATAACAAGCTGAGCTACTATTACTATTATTAAACAGGGGGGCGACAGGAAGTGTGAAAAAAAGTTCCCCGACTTTTCCCTGATTAAGTTCACCAAATTTCCCTGATTTACGTTACCAATGATAATGGTTTTCTTTCTTTGATCTACTTGAAATCCATTGTATGTTTGTATAAAATGCAGTTTTTTAAACTTTTTAAGTTGTGTAAAGTTGTTGAACTAAAGATATATTTTAAAAAGATGCTACTTTTTTAATAAAATGGTTTTAAAAAAAACATATCAAGTCAATTTGGGGGGGGGGGGCCTACAAAACAGTATATTAAATTTTTCTACATGGAAAGATTATAGAAAATTAAAAAAAATACTTTACTTCCAGAAATCACTTAGCATAGGAATTTTAAGAAACTATTAAAATTACTCTTAAAAACATATGTTTATTTTTGAGAGAACTAAAAAGGTATTTGAAATTATTTTGAACAAAGTTTTCAAACAGTATAATAATCGTTGCAAGAATGACAAATAATAGTGAAAGAATAGAAGTAATGTAGTTATTCTTATATAAGTAATTGACATATTTATGCAAAGCAGATGAAACCATTTGACATTCATTCATAGGGAGCTTTTCTCTAATCAAGAACATAGGTTTTAATGAATGAATACAGCATTTTATCAATTTAAAAAAAAAAAAGATATTTACTTAAGTACACAAGTTTACTCTATTTCAAATGATTTCAGTATGTAACAAAAAAAAATCTTAGATTGTTTTTGTAACAAACAACTTTCAAATGCAAGAAAGAAAAAAAGAAAAGAAAAAAAAAGCAATTAGTTAATTTCAAAATGTATAAAAGAAGAATACAACTTGGTTATAAAATTAAAGAATCACTTAAGTCTGAAGAAAAGAAAACTTTTATAATCGGTGGTGACAACAAATAGTATAACGGCAAAAAACAAAGTAAAAACGCGAAGAAGTAATAACTTTTAAGCTTTTATAGTATTAATTCAAAAACCAAAGATTTCTTCTTGAAATCGTGATTACAGTAAGTACGCTATTTACTTCGAGACAATGGAATAAAGGCAACGGAGCTAAGGCATTAATGAAGGCTTCCTGTTTGCCTGTATGGTTGTTTATTTTACGCAGCATTGAAAGTGTAAAAGGAAATTTCAAGATAGGTAAAATAAACAACCTAACAGGCACAGAAGCAATCTTAGGAAGTTCATCCTGTGGTTAATAAGTAAGATTCAATACTTTGACGTTGAGGAAAAAAGATGAACAAATATGCGGCAGTGTATAATCGCACCTCATTAATTTTACTTTTTTTTGAACAGATAATTGGTGGAAAATGTGTAGGGAATTAGAGTACTTAATTTTGTAAATAAAAAAAAAACATTTTTTTTCTTCAGAAAATCAATTTTCCCTGATTTTTTCTTATTTTTTCAAAATTCCCTGATATTTCCCTGACTTTTCCCTGATTAATAAAGTTCCCTGACTTTTCCCTGATCTCCCTGATCTGTCACCACCCTGTTAAAAGACCATTCATGCTACAACGGCTAGTGATATGCATGAAATGATTAAAGATTTACATTTAATATTTTGCTACCAAGGACATACATTTATAAATCTATAGCATTTAACAATGATACAGGTTTCCAAAAAATCATTTGAACATTTTCAATGGGTAAGAATTTACATACAAATAAACTTATTACTTTTTTTCTGCAAAATCTGACATGATATGCAATAATCCACTGTAAAACTACTGGTGAACAGCAAATTGTTTTGCTGGTTTTAGTTTTTTTTTCTTTAACTTTTGAATTTTTTTAAATATATATTTTAGTTTAAAAACAAATAAAGAATGCAACATTTATCTCTTTCAAAAGCTAACGCTTTTCTAAAAAAAACCTCATCTACCAATAATAAATCACTAAAATTATGTTTAATATCTAAATAAATAAATAATGAGAAAAAAAACATTTAATTAACTTACCTGATACAATCACCTAAGTCTTAGGATAGACAACTATATTGAAAAAGTGCCCGACTTTGTGTAAATTACAACATTTTTCAACTTATTTAAAGTTTTACCAATGAATTTTCCCCGATTTCTATATTCTATCGCTGACCTATAAATCCTTAATTTTTATCACCAATGTTATTTTCAATCTTTAGTTTAAGACACTGGTGAAATGATATTTTTTGCGAGTCTCTTGAATTAGTTCGGATGCAAATATAATTACTATCTTTGAATGAGCACAGCAAAATTAAAAGCATAGAATGTTTAACTCCTCTACTACACAATGAGGGCTAAAAATAAAGCTAAAAACAAAATTATTAATGCCCAAGCAGTAGAAACACTCAGTAAAAACAAGCGAGCTTTATATAGTGGACAAAATCCAGCTTCACTGAATTAGCCGCTTATGGAATCAAAACTCTATTATAAAACAAACGTGATTCAAAAACGTGGCATCCACTGTAGAAGTGGAAGAATGCGTAAGAAATCAGAACTGATGTTTAAAAGTGTAAGATACGGACAAGTTGCACAAATTTTACACCTGATCTGTAAAATTCTGTAAGTATATATGCTCTAGAATATAAAAAACATAACAAATTGTCAGTTTCTATGATTTTGGAGCATTTTTTGTTGAAACCCATGACTTTCCATGACCATTTTCAATCATGGCTGAAATCCATGCATGTCTAACTTTCCAGGTGTGTGGATATTTTGTTTGCTCAGTAGTGGTGAACTTACTGCTACTGTTTGCCAATCACAAGTTTTTGAGTGAAAATACCTTCCATGAACATTATTTTGATTCCACATATGTTAAAGACGGAAAGTTTTGTGGAAGAAAACTGGATTGAGAAACTCAAAAGAAAAAAAAAGGAATTGACACCTTTTTTAATATTATTTAATAAAAAAACTCATACCTCCCCAGGAAATTGTTCTACCACCCTCCCAGGGGAGCACGCCCCCCAGGTTGAAAACTCCTGCAATACATGATTGCCAATAAAGTACCTAAGAAAATGCCTGCAATGGGATTACAATTAGTTGGAGGCTTTAAGCTGAGACGGAAGATACAATCCAACAATTATTTATACTTCACTCCAAACCACGTTATGAGCTTGAACATCAAATACTTATGTAACATCAAATACTTATTAACTTTCACACAATTTTGTAAACTTAAAACATTTTATGTATTTATTTGCTTTAGGTTAATGAAAAAAACACATTTAGAGTGCTGCTGTATTTAACTAGGAGCAGTTCAAAAATGTACAAATTCGTTTAAAAAAAATTAGAGGCACAGTTCAACGCTTTCCAGAACTTGTTTACGGTGTGAAAAAAATTTTACAGCTTAAAATTAAAACAATTGACACAAAAAAATTCCATTACATTTTCAACTGAAATGAAATCTATATTTTGATAATGATCAAGTGATTGTTTTCAATTGTAGTCAAGTCTCAATAACTCGAAGCTCCATTGACTAGATCCTTAAGAGTTCTTGTAATTTCCCCTTCCAGCCTTCACGAATAATCAATGAATATATTGTTCTTTAGATATAATGCATGATAAGATTATAGCAATTATAGTTCAGGATAAAGTTGTTTAATATTACACAGAAAAATATATTTATAGAGAATGAATTTTAGTAAGGAACTCACTTAGAAAGTAGAAATCGTTTTGTCCTGCTTACATTTGCTTTGTTTCACATTTTCAGAATTTTTCAGGTACTTTCGTCAAATATTTCCCCGAGCCTGATGCCAGGAAAAAGGGAACATTTTCAATTTTGGCCAAAATTTCAAGTTTCTCAAAAGGTAGAGAAATGTGACTCAATGAAATTTTAGGTAGTTAACCAAGCAAAAAATGGTACCTACTGTTTCCCTTTTCCCTGGTTACTCATTCTATCTACAGTAAACTAATTTATTTTATTTTTTTTCATAATAGAAAAAGTCTATGAAACTTACATTTGGCATGCTGGTCACAAAGTGCAGCTGCTCTCATATCACAAAGACGAATAGTTCCTTTACTACTACTATACACAAAAACATTACATTGAGAAGGATGAAACTCAGCTGCTGTAATAACTTCAGTAAGTTCCTCCATATTTGTAGGTTTAATATCAACAATATCTAAATGTATTGTTAAGGATTATGAAACAGTAAGAAGAAACTGAAGCTAGACATAAGTAAAAACAGTAACAGTTAGCGATACAACATGATAAGTGGTTACCAGGATCTCCTTTTCTCAACGCATAAAAAGCTCTGCTTTTTGGATGAAAAGACATCAGACATCCATATAGTTATGCATATTGAGTCAGATGATTTAACAGGTTAAGAAGTAAAATATTTATATTTGCATTTCGCACAGAAACACTAAGGAACCAGTTTGTAAAAAATGCAGCATGCACATGTTTTAAGATTAAAAAATATTTAGCGAAAGGTTTTAATAATATTTAGGTATCACAAAATTGGCTTTTATTAATATTTTAAATCACATTTCCCAAAATAAGTACAGTATAACCCCAATTTGGCGATTGTCAAGGTACTGAAAAAAGTTATCTTTAAATCAAGGATATCATTAAATTAAGGAGCATAGACATTGAAATTTAATGTAGTCAAATCCGGCCGGTGACAGTGAAATGAATCATTGAATTGAGAAAATCATTAAATCTGGTGCTGTTAAATCTAACTTATACTGTATGTGGGCATATGAATACAATCTGCTTCCAGGAGGGTGGAAATAACTAACTCTAATGACCAACAGTCAGTGGGTCAATCCATGGTACTACTAATTACAATATATGTTCTCTTTAACTGAATCAAATGTCCTTATTTGTCGATGAGATTTCTGAATACATGCCAGACTTTTTTTTTTACAATTTCTTTTTCACTAAATACTTTCCAAACTTGAATTTTCATTTTGTTTGACTTCATTGTGATCGCAGATTAACGTCCACTCATTTCATTTATTTTTCACTAAAACTGTGATCATTTTTACCCCCTGTATGTCTTTTGCAATTTGGACAGTACATGAATATTTTAACATGAAATGTTTCTACACTAAAGTAGCTGTTAGAATGTAATCACAAAATATAAGATGATCAAGAACAGTATACAAAAGAAATATTAACTTAAACTGATATTAATTCTTGGAAAGCCCTTAATAAACTGAATCACAAGATTGAAATTTTACTTCATTATTTTTTCATCACACAAACTACATGCAATAAAAGTTACTATATGAGATTATAAACGTGTATTGTAATAAACTGTATCAAGAGATGGAAATAAACAATTTCTTTCTTTGTTCTTCAATACACAAAATAAATGCAAAACAAATTATATGGGATTACTTTGCATATAATATTGAACTCAAACACTATTACTTTCAGATTTTCATGCCTACTCCAGGGCTCGAAATTAACAGTGGTCCACTGGTCCCAGACCACAAAAACATCCATCGGACCAGTAGAATATAAATTTTGCTGGTCTATTGGACCAGTAAAAATTTATTCCTGTTTTCTTTTTAAAAACTGTTAACATCATTTGTTGAAACTGTGGAGAGAATGTTTGCACCTTTAATTACAATATTTAGGTTTTCTTTTGAAGAAAAAATAAAGTTCTACAGCACGATAAACAGTGGTTGTTGCTATGGGGGGAGGGGGAGGTGAACCACCCTAGGTGTTACCCGTCTGGGGGTTGACACTTTAAGTGAAATAGCAAGTTTTTGAAAAATATAAAGCTAAAAAGCATTTTTAGGACTACAAATTTCAAAATTTGGTGTTGCTACAAATTACCTCTCCAGGACCAGGTGTCACCTATGTTAGGTACGTTGCTATAACATATTGTTTTTGCCACCCTATTGCCTTCCTTCCAAAGCGACGATATAAATAAACTTTCTTGCTTTACTTCCTGGGCTAGTATTAATAAAAAGAAATCTTTTTTCTTCTCTTCTCCAGTCACTCAGACAATTTTGTTGAAAACAGCTAATTGATTCTCTTTATCATAATAATTTTGTTGTACAGATTTTGTATTTTTTTCTATAATTGCTTCTTATTTAAAACCAGGACACAAGAATGGACCACTAAAATTGTGTATGGACCAGTAAAATTTCGTAGTTACTGGTCCGTTGGGCTAGTGACTTATTTTTCTTAATTTCTACCCCTGTACTCATTTAATTAATAATAAGCTTTCTTTACTGAATTGATTATACTTTAAGTTCATTAAAAAATACATTTTATAACCACTGTGGCTCAATTTTAACTACAGATATAAGACTACTACAACCAACTGTTGAAATTAATGAAAATGAATAAGTAAAAAAACCCCTTAGGATAATTTTGGTCAATTCAAAAAGAGTAAAAACAGGAAAATAAAAAAATAACTGATAACTTTCTACCCAAAAGGGGAAAAAACCCCAAGATGGAGTGCTATGAAATCTGCATCTTTCAGCAGAATACAGAGACATATAGACCTACCCTGGAAGGAAAACTTATAACACCAGACTGAAGGGACCGAAAAAAAAATTTCATATTAAAAGAAATTCTAGTTAAGTTTTCCATTGAAGGTACAGTATACTCTCTAGACCACTGTATCACTTCCTGTTAAACTGTTTTTTCATGTTAACCAGTTTCGTGTAAAACGTATTTCACTGTTTTTTATACAGTCGAACTCACTAAATGAAATAACTTACTTTCCACGAAAAAGTATTCTAATAAGCAGGATATTCCATAAAACAGGATTAAAGTAATAGACATCAATGGTTTGTTACATTGAAAATGTATTACACTGAGCGGGATATTAGTTTATTTGATATTCTAATAAGCGGACTTAACTGTATCTAGTATATATATTATTTTTAAATACATTTTTTGCTACATAAAGAATCCCCAGTCAATTTTTATTAAGTATAGTAAAGCATCATTTATAAGTCTCTCAATTATACATCTTCAGCAGTTAAATGTTGTTTTCAAAAAGTCCCGGTTTAATTCCTATTCATTATAATGCATAAGTGCATTGTTTGTACATCGCGAAATATCATTTACATGTTGTTTTTCAAAAGGGGTTAAATTTCTCAGGAATGGACAAAGCAAGACTATCTACCTTTATGCAATAAACTGTATCAATAAACTCAAAGCTTATTTTATTTCCCAAAATACAAGTGAAAAAATATTTCCTGAGCTCGGTTCAGTTTATAATGCAATAATCAATGGAATGTTTAAAGAAGGTAAAGGATCTTTTTAGCTTAATTCTGCATGTACATATATCCTTGCCTCAAAGCAACAATAGGATAACTTACTGTTATAGCTCAGATTAGAATCTCAATGAAGCACTGTATCTACGATATGTAACAGTTTAATATAATTAGATTAATATTGGACATATATATTAGAAATAAGAACTCAGGGTGTACAATAAAGGTATGGTTTATTTCACTTACATAACTATTTTGCTTAACATTCAAATAATTTTTGCTACTTCATAAAAAAAAAAAACTTAAAATTAATATTGGAATAAAGTTGCATTCTTCGGTTTACTACAGCAAAAATAAAAGTAATGCTAAGATTATTAGTTGCTTTCATTTGTACCTCGTTTCACTCCAGCCCCTAGAAGAACACATAAATATTGCCTTACAGTAACGCTTAGAGAAACTTTATAGATAAAACAAATGATGAAATTAAAATTCATTTCAAAATTAAAATTCAAAAAAGAAACTATTGAAATATTTCCACTTTGAAGCCAAAAGGATACTAAAACTTTGGTCTGTGATTTCTAAGTGCCATAAATTTATACGCAAGTCATCAGCAGAGAGATAAGTTTCCTGATCACTATTTACTGAAATGGAATTTATATGATACGTATGAGCATTTGCAAAAATTCTCCTAGGGCTAGCTTCTACCATTAATTCCATAGGCCTAACAACTGGAACTCGCAAACTAGTTACTGAAAGTGGATCTTTCATGTGACCAGTATCATCTTTAAGGTTATAACCATCAATCCGCTTATCTCGTTCTGACACTTTCCATAACTTAATTGTCTTATCTGAAAAGAAATTAAGTTTGTTAGTATAAAGAAATTCGAAAACAAAAATGAAGATCAGAATAAAACAGAAAAAAAATCATTTTTTAACACATAAGTCTAACATTGTAAGGTTTTTATGGGGAATCTGCTGCATACTAAGTTTTGACAACCAATGACTTTTCTTAATTTCCTATTACTTCTGCTTTTAACTCTCCATGACTCATAGAATGCAATTTTTTCAACAAAAAACTTTTTTCACAATATAATTGTCTAAATTAGTGCTTTGAGAAAACCAAAGTGGAAACCATATAAGTTATGCTTTCCTTATGTCTCTGAAAAGTTTGAATTAAAGCAACCTTTGTAGAAAAAAAAGCATGAGATTTAACAATAGGTATATAGATATCTCATAAGTCACATATTTCACTTTAAATGCATTATCTATTATGATTTTAAATATCTTGAGTGTGCTGCCGCGGGTAACTAAAGGGCAGTCACTGCAAATTCTTCATTTTTGAATTTTTTTGCATTTTTGTCATCTATTGTAAGTTAGTTTCATTGCACAAGCTTGCTTGTTTGGCTTCGCTGAAAAAAAGGCACGAAAAAAATCCAATTTCAACATTTCCTTATTGTTAATTTTGAATCCAACTCCCATTTCTTCAAATGTCTTGAAAACTCATTTCTGCAGATACTGCCGTTTACCTGCCCACTGCAGTATGGAGTTGAGTATGAAGTGAGATATAAGCTATTTGGTAAGTTATAAAAATGTAACACACTCTAAATGAAAAATTGAATAATTAAGAGTGAATTTAGCTGAAATTCAATACATTCTCCACCAAAAATTAAATTACAGTTAACTCCTGATTATCCAAAGAACAGAGTGGAACTGTAATCGCAGATATGCAAATTCCTTGGATCATCTGTAAAATAGGTAAAAGATACTGGGAGATTCCATAATAATGTGTATGACATTTTTACACTATTTTTTCTTTTTAAAGTAATTTTCCATTAGCTCACTATCGAAAATCAAGCATTAGTAAAAAATATTTTATTTTACTCTTATAAAACAATTACATGCACAACATAATCACTTATTGTTTTATAATTAATTATTAATTTTATAAAACTTGTAACATATATGACAACTGAAATCTTGAATCGTCACACATTAAAAGTTTTATTAAATTAATAATAATTACCTACTAATTATTAGAGATGCACAAAATATTCGGTATTCTGCATATTTGGCAATCAAAATTGAATATTTGGTTTGGCCAAATACAGTAATATTCAGCAATCCAATAGTAAACAGATTTTACAACTGGTAAAAAATGTATTATTTATGCAATGAATAAAAGTTATAGTTTAGTTACATAGCATAAAAAGAATTCAAATTGTTACTTACTAATACTGTCACATTCAAACTAATTTTAATGTTAAAGAAAGCACTCAGATGCTAAATTATCAGGTGTTATTATCATTTGTTCTATTACTAAGGAGACTAAAATAGCAACCCTTTAATATAAACCCTTGAATAAATGTAATGATATTTTAAGCAACTTGTGTTTGGGAATTATAAATGCAACATTCTAAAATAACATGTTACTGTTACTATGATTATCAGTTATCAAATCATAGGTCAAGAGATAAATAAATCATCAAGTTGTGTAGAATTTAAACATAAACCAAATTAGCCATTTACTACAGTAATTTGCTTTTACCTTAGGAAAGATTTATTTTTTAATCATTTAGAGTAATAATTATATTAACATTAATTTAGAAATTAAAAGGAAAAGCATTTTCATTACACAAAAACACAAAGGAGGTGAATATTTTATATTGGCACAAAATAAAGATACAATCATAACAATTACTAAGGTTTAATCAAGTACTTGGTATTCGGCAAAATATAGTATTCAGTGCATCTCTAACAATTATATTGTGCATGTAATTGCTTTATATGAGTATGTAAAATAAGGTAATATTAACCTATGTTTGATTTTTTGATGCTGAGCAAATGAAAAAGAACATTGAAGAGAAAAATAGTGTACAATTTTTTTTACAGTAGAATCACCCTACTACTCTATGCAATGGCAAAAAAAAAAATCAATATACTCACATGCATTAAAACCAGTGATCAATCAGATTTTTTTTTTCTTTTGTAGCGAAATACAACTACAAACACTTTACTACCAAATGTACCTTACTACAACTGCTTTTTTAAAAAAGTAACGAACGATACCTACTGGAATTTAGGGTTACAATTTCAACTATAAAATATCCCCACTTAACTGTTTTACGATTTTAGGACAGTGAATAAACAAAAAAGTGGTCAGCTATTTTGTACCTCACAGTTAAAAGGACATAAGTCCAAAAATTGCGATTTTCTGTTTATTAGTGTTTTGTATGTAGAAGCCTATTCCCGCATTGAGCCAAGTGAAAGTAATTCTTAAGAAAAAATCCTTTTCAATTTTTTTACCACGGTTAAAAGAGAGCGAGTCCCATCCTTTGCATTGGCCAGAAAAAAAAATTTCCCTTCTCCCGTAAAATTATCCTAGTGTGACTTACGTTCTTCTGCCACTGAAGCACAGACTTAAAGCTATCTACTGGAGTTTAGGGTTAAACTACTGGAGTTAGGGTTAAAATTTCAATTATCAAAATATCACCAAACAGACAACTGCTTCGTTAAAATGCAGAAGAGTAGAAGTAATTTTCACCCCTCATACCTTGACGGCCAACTTTCTAGTACTGTAACAAAAATGTTATGAAGAGCAAAGCCAATTGAATAATACGACAAATCAAATTATTTACTTAGATAAGTAACTAACTTCCAACTATAAGAACAAAAACAAAATTCAATAGAAAAATCCTAAAAAATCAAACTACCCTGACAATGCAATGATCAATGTACCTGAATATAGGAAAAAAAACGCAATCTAAAAGGAGTTCGCTAACCACAACAGTAACACAATTGCATAGCTATGGACACTATCGGCCAGCCATCAGTCGAGTTAACTTACTGCGCCATCTATTAGGAACTCATAGAACTAAACGATTAATTTGCAATTACAAATTTTTTGGGAACGAGGTTGAACAGGATAAAAACTATCCTTTGTCTGTCTCCTAGTTCTAAGCTACCTCCCCACCAATTTTCAGCCAAATCGGTTCAGCCGTTCTTGAATTATAAATAGTGTAACTAACATGACTTTCTTTAATATATATAGATTAAGGCAACTATCCTATTAGCAAAACAAAAAAAAATCCGACAAGATTTGTTAACCAAAATGATGAGTCTTTATTGCTAGATACCAAATTCAAAACTAGAAGTACTGAATAAAAAACTTACCATTCGTAGACAGAAGGAAATGAGCAGGATTTTTTCGTTTTAACCACCTAATTTTGTTGATTTTTTCCTCTATTTCCAAACTTTTCAGATAGTCAAATTCTGGTTCATGGCTTTGAAAAGTACTATATACATTATATTCACCTCGTTTTGGTATAGATAATTTGGACTGAAAGAAAAGAAAAGTTACTTTTGGTACACAAAGCAATAACACAGCTGTTTTTAAAAACATCAAAATAACAAAATCAACAATCCTATCACTTAAAAAAAAACAATTTATTAATTATCACTTAGGATAAAAGAAAAAAAACACCAGTTGATGTTTTAAGAGCATTGCGAGATCTCAATGCAATATCATGCCCAACAGAAGTCATTTTTGATATTTTCAAAAATCAGTTATCTACTTTTGCAGGAAATTAAATACGCAATATACCAACAGCTTCTGCCTTCAGCTTGTTAAAAAAAATTAGAGTTATATTTGAAATATTTGCAGGATGCAACAGGATTGAAACTTCCAAACAAAGTAAGTTTTCGTGAAGCTTATGTTTGATTTTTGTATCAATTTCAAGCTTCCCTCCCCCCCCTCCATTCAATTCTTTCTTAAAGCTTTAGCAGGGTTGCCACCAAAGTTCAAGAATGAAATTCCCTGACATTTCCAGGTTTTCCAGGCGCTTTTAGAAAAAGTTCCAGGTTAATGAATGCCAACTTACGTTATTAAATAAACAATGCAACATATTTTTTAATATAAATAAACCTACTTTATGAACCAAATAATGCTTAAAAATTATCAATAATTGTAATCTATATTTGAGTTAGGTTAAGACAAACAAAAACTTAATTACATTGATTACAAAGGGACTGAAATCTCAAAACACACTAATCAATTTTCGGCAAAGCCAGTTTCAATGTTGGCATGTTTCCAAAAAATGTTTTAACCTCTAAAAGCAAAAATTTGAGACTTTAAATTTTTATAAACATTATTCACAGCATGAAAAAAAAAAAAAAAAAAAGCAGAATGAAGGCCCTTAAAATACTAATAAGGCCAAAGATGCATTGCAGAAAATACTAGTAATTTCTAATGTTTTTTTTTTAGAAGCAAAGTAAAATCTAATGACAAAAATCAGAAATTTATTATTTTCGTATAGATATTTCTTTTCTTTCTTTTTTTTTGTAACCTTTTTACATTCAGTCCTCTAAAATGAGCTTGCATTTCTTTTCTCTCGCCTATACTATCAGGAAAATCTACATACCTGAAACGCAACATTTACCCTACATCAGCATTTTCGATCAAGAAATAGGGAATGAATTCCCTGACATTTCCAGAAATTTCAATAATATATGATTTTCCATGACATTTCCCTGACCATTTTAGGAGATTTTCCTTTTCCTTGACAATTTCAGGTTTTCCATGTTTTCCAGGTGTGTGGCAACCCTGTTTAGTAGTTCATTTCTGCATTGATTCACTTGGAAGATCTATAAAGGCAACTTGCTGCTGATATCAGTAGAAAAGAAAGTGAAATCTGAAGATATAATAGTTATGATTAATACAATAATTGATGTTTGTGATGAGGGAGAGGACTCTAATATCATTTACTCACATAGTAAAATACCAAAAGCCACTGTAGTTAACTGATGACACCAGTCTCCAAAATTTTTGCTTAAAAATAAAACATTAAACGAAAGTTTTAAAATTTAGAAAATTTATTGACAGCAATAACATTTTTTCTTTTTTTAATAGCGAGGAATAAATTGTTAAGTAGCAGAATGGGAGATTTGGCTAAAAGCGGAAGTCTTTTGTCCAAATCCGGAGAGCAAATAATTCTTTAAATGTGTAAGTACTTCAAATCTGCATGAGTGAAACATTCAGTATCAATAATTTTGTTTGCTGTCAACTTCTAATATCTAAGTATTAAAGGCTTTTATAATCTGATCAGGACAGACAGGCCAGCCCACATGGCAGCGATGCCCCTTCCCCCAAAAAAATTAGAAAAACACCACCCAAAACATCCCCCCTCCCAAATTTCAATGCTGCAGTCTGCACCATGCCCCCCCCCCCCTTTAGGTGGGCCCCCACTGCACAATTATAAATGACATTGAAGTCTTGATGGTTAAAAAGATAGAAGTGTATGGGAAAGTTAGCAGGGGAAGGTCAGTTTTCTGCCTAAATACTTTCGAATAAAATAGATTTTTTTGTTTTACCGCCCACAGAAAACAGTTCAGCCCTCCGGATTATCGGTTGAAGAACATCTCTAAGGATATGTATATGCAGAATAAAAAATTAGGAGTTTGTATGGAGATAATAGTGAAATTCAGGAGTTTTAAGGGTCCTTATTTGTTTATCCTTAAAAGAGAAGTTTGTAAGGATCATACAAATCCTGTTAGATTCACCAACTACTTTCTTTTAGCATACAAATCAATTTCAATAATTTTCTCTTTTGCTGATTTCCCCTTGTCTTTCTTTAAGTAACATATTTTTGAACTTTTAGAAGTTCAAGAAGTAAATTATCAGAATTCAATTAAAAATTGAAAATAATGATACAAACATATTTCATTTTGAAGACAAATGAGAGCAAAGTGCTTATTTTAAATTCGCTTCTCTTTAAAACAAGTAACAATACTAATAAGTTAGCAATGATGCAAATTAAATATGTAAAATATTAAAATAAGATATTTAATAGACAAGTTTACAATAGCATAGGAAAAAAATAACTCAAACTTTTGAAAATGATTGAAAAATTTACAGGATGCAATGGGATTGAAATGGCATGCATTTTTGATGAAGCAGATGTTCGATGTTGGTATGTTTCCAAAAATACGGAGTAGAAATTAAGACAATTCAATTCAAACAATAGAGATCTCCATTAAAAGTTCAAGAAAATTAAGTTTTCAAATAGATAAATTTTGACAGACCAAACAAGTTCCATCCAGAAATAGACTTTCTAGTATCTGATCAATATTCTCAAAATTAGCTAAATCGCAAATTAATTCAAACATATTTTTTTAATACTTTAATCTGATATCTAGATATAAAATATGTCTTGCTCATCTAAAGAATTAGATGCAAGAAAAAAATAGATGAACGAACAAATAAAATAGCAGCACCTTTTTAAACAAGCAGCTAATACATTTTTTCCATTAAAAAATCTGTAACAGCTTTCAAAGAGAGAGAGAGAGTAAAAAAAGAAAATTAATAAGTTCCATTAAAATAAATACATCATACAAAAAAAAAAATTGTTTTTCCCTGTTGCCAAAAAATTATTTTACAAATGATTAATGTACTTCCAAAAAGAAATAAAAACAATGTGAACTTAAAAAAATAATTTACATTGTGGAAAAAAAAATGTCTGCACATATCTTTATGTAGAAACATAAATGACTCTGAATTTCTGTGCCAAAAACCGAATACATAAATTAAAACTTCAGAGTGAAAATGAAAACAAATCATATTAACAATAATTATTTCATAGTAAAAAATATGGCTGCGGAGTCGTAGCCGGATTTAATCTCATTTGGGATACAAAAGTCAGATTCGGGAGTCGAAGGTTTTTAATTCAAAGACTCGGAGTTGGAATCTGTCATTTTCCCTTAAAGTTTGACTCTGTGGAGTCGGACTAATTTTGTGACTCAGGAGTTTGAGTCAAATTTCAAAGAGTTTTTTCTCCATGTATAAATTTTGTCCTAATTACGAAGTCAGAGAAGAAGTCGGAATCCGACTAATTTTTGGACACAGGAATCGGAGTGAAATGCTTCAAAATTTTCAGAGTTGGAGTCAGGAATTGATAATCAAGAGCTATTTCACAACAAAATTTATTTCAAGTATATCTGCCTGAGTTCGGAGTCTGTATGTCTCCGTAGGCACTAATGTTAAGAGATTTGGACTGTTCAAAATTGGTCAAATCAAAAAGTTATTTTCTAAGCATGTTCTTCATTAACAGCTTTTCCTACAAAGTTTGTTCGCAGCCAATTCGCCATTAAGTTCAGGATTTATATTTGCTTTGAATTTCTTCGTAGGCGCTAATGAGAAAATTTAACAAAAAATTGTTCAAATCAAAAAAAATGTGGGAATAAGGTGTCCTCGCCGAGAGCTTTCGAAGAAAAAAAAATTGTTCAAATCGGACTATTCACTCAAAAGACAGACATTTGGTACAGATGTGATATACCCCCCCCCCCCCCCCCCCCCCCATTTGGCGACATCCGATTTTTTGCACAAAATTGAAATATTTTTCTCGCCAATGAGGCGATAAGTTTTTAAGCATGGCATCCCTGGTGAAACTAACCTGCGGTTGGCAACGCGAAGGCAAACTTGTTCGAACTTGTTTACTTGGGTTCTTGGTTTTACGCAGGAGAGATACGTGTTGTTTTTGTGCAATATACCTTACAGGAATGCTTATTTTGTGTTAGTTTAGATTCAGTAGTTGTGTTTTGAAGTAAAAACATTAGAAAATGCCAGTTTCTTCAAACTTGAAGGTTAATTAAAAGTTAACTCCAACGTGGTGTGTATCTGTAACGCGCCATTGTCAGATGATGTTTTGTTTTGGACTGAGTGTGAGGATTTATACCATAAAAAGGTAAGTTCTTTATTTTAGAATTCACATAAAAATTCTCACTTCGGAAATTCTTTGTTTTTTACAAATCCTTGAGGGGTTCTTGTAGCTTTTAACTTTATTTTTACTGTATGTTAATTAATTTTACAAAAATAGTTCGGTTATTTTGTTCTAAAAGTTAATTCTTATCGATGCCACGAATTATTTAGACATTAACGTGCCTCCTTTAGGTACTGAATTTTATGTTAACAATTGAAAGTTCTTTCGGTTGTACTCTTAAAAATGCTGAATTTTATTAATAAATCTGCACAATAATGGTGCATATTTCACACTTAAAACTGTGTCATTATTGTACACTGAACGGAAGGAGCCACCCTTGGGTGTACATACACATGAATATGCATAATATACATAAATATACATAATTGTGACCATACTCCAACTGTAATGTATATTAACAGTCGGAGGGATAACGGACCAAGCGGAGCGAGGTCCTGGCGAGCCAGAGGTCTCATAGTACTTTCGTAATGAGACCGAGGCAGGGCCGGCGAGCCGAGGTCTCATTACGAAAGTACTATGAGACCGAGGGCTCGTATCCCGGAGAAATGATGAAAAAACAATTAATGCATTAATTTCGACTTGTAATTAATACAATAATTTATTTCATTGTATTTTAATATGTTTACAAAAAACCCCGGCCCTGTACATTTTTTGAAGCATATATTCGTGATGTTTTTTGTTTGTGCTTTTATGTTGTTTTTATATATATTGTGTTCTGAAGTGCTTTTGATCATGTTTTTTTATCTGATTTTTTTCCTGTCGGCGCTAAAAATGCATCGCTAAGAACGATGTCATGACATGTGTCGTCATACATCGTTTTCTTGGCGACGCTTTCTTGGCGCCAACAGGAAAAAGTCGCCAAGGGTGGGTATATCACATCAGTTCCAGAGATTTTCCTTACCTCAATACCATACTTTCCAATTGTTAATTTTTCAATACTTATTTGATTATTTTCGACCTTTTTTTTTTTGTTTTTCGCAATGTTTTTAAGATGCATTAAGCCTTCTTTCATGCTCTTTTCTTCTTTTTCCGACTTTTACTGGGAAAGTAGGCTAAAAATGAAGTAATTACCAAGCAGAACTCATATTTAATTTACTAAAAATAATTTATGCATTCAAAAAAACTAATTCATTTTAATATAGTTAATATTTCATTTTCACATTCATTCTAGAAATGGAAGATCAATAAAAAAAACATTTTAGTAAGGAAAGTGAGGGAGATTTAAAAACAATTAAACTCCTTCAATCAACAGAATTTGACATGGATTTCAAGGTGCATGAAGAGAAATCTTGCAAAATGCGAATTTTGATTAATGACATGATCAGCGAGGAGGGAAGATTAGTTTCAGCTTTTATCATCTTGTACAGTAAAATACCACAATGAACAATCCCAAAGCAATAAGTTTTATGGCAAAAATTTTACTGATGCATCAAAACATCATATTTATTTTTTAAAAAAATGGAAATTTTTTTGAGTCTAGAGAAATGAGCTGAAAAAGGAGCCAAAATTGAAAGAGTTGGTAACAACTCGAGATATTGCATGTTAAGCTCCTCAACTACAGAAAGAAAAAAAAAAGACTTATCTTTTTTTTAACGATGAAAATCACAAGAAAATATTTTCAAAGGTTTAAAAGCAATTGCAAAATACCATGATAGAACATACCAGTGGATCCCGTTGAAAAATAACAACTCTTCCACCTTTATCACCAGTGGCCAGAAGATTTCCGTCATGATTAAATTCCACACAGGATATGATATCCGCTAAAGAATAAATGCGAGAGAAATACTAAGAAAAACAGATGTAAGGATTCATTTTAAAACACATGTTTAACGATAATTTAAACTTAAGTTCTGAAATAAAAAAAACATTTAAAGTGTGAAAATATAAAAAAATCTTCATTCTAATTTTATAAGCTCCAGATTGGAATGGGCAAGAATGAACAATTTCAGACCATTGAAGGGCTAGCACAAATAAATTGTTAGAGCTGTGACTTGTAGTTCTACACTAAACTCTTGATTGTAAAAACAATATGCTCTAGATCTTTCTGAGCCAAGATTTATGCAATATTTTTTCTTTTGAGCAATAAAAGTAAAACTAAGTTGATCAACATTTAATAATTATAATTATTTTAAATATTTTTTATGACCAGACTTAGATAAAATGAAAAGTTTTCTCTGAACACAAATCCTTACTGGAAAATTTTCTGTTAATACTTTGCCTAACTCACACTTGCAGGGGTCTGGCCAGAGGATATTTGGTTCTGTTAACGGACCCTTCACAAAAATCCGATCAACCAAAACGGACCCTTCACAAAATTCTGATAAACAAGAACGAATTGTTCACAAATTGTTTATTGAAGGAGCAAATCTGAAAGCAAAATAACACATATTTCTGTGTATAAAACCGATATTTTTTGAAACCCTTTTTAAAGTTAAAATAGACCTTTATGGAACCATATCCAAAATCTGCTAATTTTGCAAATAAAGAGAAATCGGCACTCGTATGATGCTCCTGCAAGCGATACATAATTGCTACTGCCAAATAAATATAATACTTGTTTTGTAGTACGTTACCGCCCTAAAGCCAGGGTTAAGGCAGAAATACTTAAAATACACCGCCAGCTCAGTTTTTCCATCCGAGGACTGCAGTTTCGTGCTTTTTAGCACTCATCAGCCCGGAATAGGAATCACATGAGCTGGAGGCGAAAAATCTCTTAAGGGAGCCAAACAAACTGGTAGCTAATGCAGAATTAGCTAACCAGGTGAGCGACCGAAGCAATGGTGGGGTTTAACTCAAAGATTGATGGCAAAGCTAAGGTATTTTGTAGTAAGTTACTGCCCTAAAGCCAGGGTTAAGGCAGAAATACTTAAAATACACCGCCAACTCAGTTTTCCCATCCGAGGTTGGTAAGCACTCCCCCTCCCTCCTCACCGCTCATGATTTAATAAACAATAATAATAGTAATATATATGTATATCAGTGAAATGAACTTAGAACTGCAGAGGGAAAGAAAGGGTGGAGAAAAATATGAGCGCTTCAGACAGGGTTACCAACTTCAAAATTATTGCCACTTAACGTCTGGCGTTAAACCTTTATAATGACTTGATTAGAAAATATTCTCATCATTTTGCCACCTTGTCAATATTTGCGTTTTTACGGGTGTGGTGGGATGTTTGACTTATTTTGGGAGAAAATTATATGGGTTTGATTTTTCGATGCTAACAAGGATGATTAACTCTTTTACTCTCCCCCCCCCCCCGCTAAATACTAGAAAAACACCCCTTAATGATATTCTAAACATAAAAGAGAAAAACACTCAACTTTTTGTTTAAATGATGCAGTTTGTGCCATCTCTAAATTCTAAAACTTCGTTTTAACGTTCTTTTTTTTTTGCGAAATTATTTGATTTTTCACAAAATTAATTCATTTTTGACAAAAGTATTTGATTTTTCACAAAAAACGGACCTTGTAAAAATTCCCGGACAGACCCCTGACTTGTGAATAAAGAATTAAATTTATATTCAAATATGAAAGAGGCCACAAAAAAAAGGCACTTTGAATTTTTTTTTTTTTTACAATGACATATAGTTTGTCCTTATTTTTCACCAACTGAAGAAAACTGCCAAATCCATTTTTTGTTCACACATGTGCTTTAAAAGGCTTTTGGAGAAAGGTTTTAACAGAAATTAACTGGGATTTTTTTAAAAATTCCTTTAAATTAAAACTAATAAAAATTATGTTTTTCCATTTATTTATATTTTTATTAATGTTAGCAGTTTGAAAAAAAATTCTGCAGAGCCAAAAAGTTTATGCGAATACTGTTGGTGCGTTCGTCTATATTATGCCAAACCGTTTATGACCTTTTTTTTTTTGTAAACTAATAATATAAATATTCTGTTCATAAATTAGCTACTATTTGCTTGAAATGTAAAAATTCATTTAAGTTTCAAAATCAAAATAGGTTTTGAAGCTAATTCTGGATTCATTTCTGGAAGTCACATTCAGGATGTCTCAGGGCTATTTAACAG